>NW_028116349.1:0-46354 GCF_964273445.1 Streptopelia decaocto
GAAACTTTTCAAAACCCTCTCAAAATTGTTGAAATTCTGTTGAAGCTTTTAAAATTCTCTCTAGAATTTTCAAAATCCACTTCATCATGTTTACAATTTCACGTCAAAAAATGGCTAAAATTCCAGTTGAAATTTTTTCAAAGTCCCTTAAAAATTTTCCAATTTTTGTCCCAATTCTTCCCATTCCCATTGAAACTTTTCAAAACCCTCTCAAAATTGTTGAAATTCTCTTGAAGCTTTTAAAATTCTCTCTAGAATTTTCAAAATCCACTTCATCATGTTTACAATTTCACGTCAAAAAATGGCTAAAATTCCAGTTGAAATTTTTTCAAAGTCCCTTCAAAAATTTCCAATTTTTGTCCCAATTCTTCCCATTCCCATTGAAACTTTTCAAATCCCTCTCAAAATTGTTGAAATTCTGTTGAAGCTTTTAAAATTCTCTCTAGAATTTTCAAAATCCATGTCCACATGTTTACAATTTCACGTCAAAAAATTGGAAAATTCCAGTTGAAATTTTTTCAAAGTCCCTTAAAAATTTTCCAATTTTTGTCCCAATTCTTCCCATTCCCATTGAAACTTTTCAAATCCCTCTCAAAATTGTTGAAATTCTGTTGAAGCTTTTAAAATTCTCTCTAGAATTTTCAAAATCCATGTCCACATGTTTACAATTTCACATAAAAAATGGCTAAAATTCCAGTTTAAATTTTTTCAAAGTCCCTGAAAAATTTTCCAATTTTTGTCCCAATTCTTCCCATTCCCATTGAAACTTTTCAAATCCCTCTCAAAATTGTGGAAATTCTCTTGAAGCTTTTAAAATTCTCTCTAGAATTTTCAAAATCCATGGCCACATGTTTACAATTTCACGTCAAAAAATGGCTAAAATTCCAGTTGCAATTTTTTCAAAGTCCCTTAAAAATTTTCCAATTTTTGTCCCAATTCTTCCCATTCCCATTGAAACTTTTCAAATCCCTCTCAAAATTGTTGAAATTCTGTTGAAGCTTTTAAAATTCTCTCTAGAATTTTCAAAATCCATGGCCACATGTTTACAATTTCACATAAAAAAAGGCTAAAATTCCAGTTGAAATTTTTTCAAAGTCCCTTAAAAATTTTCCAATTTTTGTCCCAATTCTTCCCATTCCCATTGAAACTTTTCAAATCCCTCTCAAAATTGTTGAAATTCTGTTGAAGCTTTTAAAATTCTCTCTAGAATTTTCAAAATCCATGGCCACATGTTTACAATTTCACGTCAAAAAATGGCTAAAATTCCAGTTGAAATCTTTTCAAAGTCCCTTAAAAATTTTCCAATTTTTGTCCCAATTCTTCCCATTCCCATTGAAACTTTTCAAATCCCTCTCAAAATTGTTGAAATTCTCTTGAAGCTTTTAAAATTCTCTCTAGAATTTTCAAAATCCATGTCCACATGTTTACAATTTCACGTCAAAAAATGGCTAAAATTCCAGTTGAAATTTTTTCAAAGTCCCTTAAAAATTTTCCAATTTTTGTCCCAATTCTTCCCATTCCCATTGAAACTTTTCAAATCCCTCTCAAAATTGTGGAAATCCTGTTGAAAGTTTGAAACTTCTCTCTAGAATTTTCAAAATCCACTTCAACATGTCTACATTTTCACGTCAAAATTGCTAAAATGCCAGTTGAAATTTTTTCAAAGTCCCTTAAAAACTTTCTAATTTTCGTCTCAATTCTTCCCATTCCCATTGAAACTTTTCAAATCCTTCTCAAAACTGTTGAAATTCTGTTGAAGCTTTTAAAATTCTCTCTAGAATTTTCAAAATCCACTTCAACATGTTTACAATTTCACATCAAAATTGCTAAAATTCCAGTTGCAATTTTTTCAAAGTCCCTTAAAAATTTTCCAATTTTCATCCCAATTCTTCCCATTCCCATTGAAACTTTTCAAATCCCTCTCAAAATTGTTGAAATTCTCTTGAAGCTTTTAAAATTCTCTCTAGAATTTTCAAAATCCATGTCCACATGTTTACAATTTCACGTCAAAAAATGGCTAAAATTCCAGTTGAAATTTTGTCAAAGTCCCTTAAAAATTTTCCAATTTTTGTCCCAATTCTTCCCATTCCCATTGAAACTTTTCAAATCCCTCTCAAAATTGTTGAAATTCTCTTGAAGCTTTTAAAATTCTCTCTAGAATTTTCAAATCCATGTCCACATGTTTACAATTTCACGTCAAAAAATGGCTAAAATTCCAGTTGAAATTTTTTCAAAGTCCCTTAAAAAATTTCCAATTTTTGTCCCAATTCTTCCCATTCCCATTGAAACTTTTCAAATCCCTCTCAAAATTGTGGAAATTCTCTTGAAGCTTTTAAAATTCTCTCTAGAATTTTCAAAATCCATGGCCACATGTTTACAATTTCACGTCAAAAAATGGCTAAAATTCCAGTTGAAATTTTTTCAAAGTCCCTTCAAAATTTTCCAATTTTTGTCCCAATTCTTCCCATTCCCATTGAAACTTTTCAAATCCCTCTCAAAATTGTTGAAATTCTGTTGAAGCTTTTAAAATTCTCTCTAGAATTTTCAAAATCCATGGCCACATGTTTACAATTTCACGTGAAAAAATTGGTAAAATTCCAGTTGAAATTTTTTCAAAGTCCCTTCAAAATTTTCCAATTTTTGTCCCAATTCTTCCCATTCCCATTGAAACTTTTCAAATCCCTCTCAAAATTGTTGAAATTCTCTTGAAGCTTTTAAAATTCTCTCTAGAATTTTCAAAATCCATGTCCACATGTTTACAATTTCACGTCAAAATTGCTAAAATTCCAGTTGAAATTTTTTCAAAGTCCCTTAAAAATTTTCCAATTTTTGTCCCAATTCTTCCCATTCCCATCGAAACTTTTCAAATCCCTCTCAAAATTGTTGAAATTCTCTTGAAGCTTTTAAAATTCTCTCTAGAATTTTCAAAATCCATGTCCACATGTTTACAATTTCACATAAAAAATGGCTAAAATTCCAGTTTAAATTTTTTCAAAGTCCCTGAAAAATTTTCCAATTTTTGTCCCAATTCTTCCCATTCCCATTGAAACTTTTCAAAACCCTCTCAAAATTGTTGAAATTCTCTTGAAGCTTTTAAAATTCTCTCTAGAATTTTCAAAATCCACTTCATCATGTTTACAATTTCACGTCAAAAAATGGCTAAAATTCCAGTTGAAATTTTTTCAAAGTCCCTTCAAAATTTTCCAATTTTTGTCCCAATTCTTCCCATTCCCATTGAAACTTTTCAAATCCCTCTCAAAATTGTTGAAATTCTCTTGAAGCTTTTAAAATTCTCTCTAGAATTTTCAAAATCCACTTCAACATGTTTACAATTTCACGTCAAAAAATGGCTAAAATTCCAGTTGCAATTTTTTCAAAGTCCCTTAAAAATTTTCCAATTTTTGTCCCAATTCTTCCCATTCCCATTGAAACTTTTCAAATCCCTCTCAAAATTGTTGAAATTCTGTTGAAGCTTTTAAAATTCTCTCTAGAATTTTCAAAATCCATGTCCACATGTTTACAATTTCACATAAAAAAGGCTAAAATTCCAGTTGAAATTTTTTCAAAGTCCCTTAAAAATTTTCCAATTTTTGTCCCAATTCTTCCCATTCCCATTGAAACTTTTCAAATCCCTCTCAAAATTGTTGAAATTCTGTTGAAGCTTTTAAAATTCTCTCTAGAATTTTCAAAATCCATGGCCACATGTTTACAATTTCACGTCAAAAAATGGCTAAAATTCCAGTTGAAATCTTTTCAAAGTCCCTTAAAAATTTTCCAATTTTTGTCCCAATTCTTCCCATTCCCATTGAAACTTTTCAAATCCCTCTCAAAATTGTTGAAATTCTCTTGAAGCTTTTAAAATTCTCTCTAGAATTTTCAAAATCCATGTCCACATGTTTACAATTTCACGTCAAAAAATGGCTAAAATTCCAGTTGAAATTTTTTCAAAGTCCCTTAAAAATTTTCCAATTTTTGTCCCAATTCTTCCCATTCCCATTGAAACTTTTCAAATCCCTCTCAAAATTGTGGAAATCCTGTTGAAAGTTTGAAACTTCTCTCTAGAATTTTCAAAATCCACTTCAACATGTCTACATTTTCACGTCAAAATTGCTAAAATGCCAGTTGAAATTTTTTCAAAGTCCCTTAAAAACTTTCCAATTTTCGTTTCAATTCTTCCCATTCCCATTGAAACTTTTCAAATCCTTCTCAAAACTGTTGAAATTCTGTTGAAGCTTTTAAAATTCTCTCTAGAATTTTCAAAATCCACTTCAACATGTTTACAATTTCACATCAAAATTGCTAAAATTCCAGTTGCAATTTTTTCAAAGTCCCTTAAAAATTTTCCAATTTTCATCCCAATTCTTCCCATTCCCATTGAAACTTTTCAAATCCCTCTCAAAATTGTTGAAATTCTGTTGAAGCTTTTAAAATTCTCTCTAGAATTTTCAAAATCCATGGCCACATGTTTACAATTTCACGTCAAAAAATGGCTAAAATTCCAGTTGAAATTTTTTCAAAGTCCCTTAAAAATTTTCCAATTTTTGTCCCAATTCTTCCCATTCCCATTGAAACTTTTCAAATCCCTCTCAAAATTGTTGAAATTCTGTTGAAGCTTTTAAAATTCTCTCTAGAATTTTCAAAATCCATGTCCACATGTTTACAATTTCACGTCAAAAAATTGCTAAAATTCCAGTTGAAATTTTTTCAAAGTCCCTTAAAAATTTTCCAATTTTTGTCCCAATTCTTCCCATTCCCATTGAAACTTTTCAAGTCCCTCTCAAAATTGTGGAAATTCTGTTGAAGCTTTTAAAATTCTCTCTAGAATTTTCAAAATCCATGTCCACATGTTTACAATTTCACGTCAAAAAATGGCTAAAATTCCAGTTGCAATTTTTTCAAAGTCCCTTAAAAATTTTCCAATTTTTGTCCCAATTCTTCCCATTCCCATTGAAACTTTTCAAATCCCTCTCAAAATTGTTGAAATTCTCTGAAGCTTTTAAAATTCTCTCTAGAATTTTCAAAATCCATGTCCACATGTTTACAATTTCACGTCAAAAAATGGCTAAAATTCCAGTTGAAATTTTGTCAAAGTCCCTTAAAAATTTTCCAATTTTTGTCCCAATTCTTCCCATTCCCATTGAAACTTTTCAAATCCCTCTCAAAATTGTTGAAATTCTCTTGAAGCTTTTAAAATTCTCTCTAGAATTTTCAAAATCCATGTCCACATGTTTACAATTTCACGTCAAAATTGCTAAAATTCCAGTTGAAATTTTTTCAAAGTCCCTTAAAAATTTTCCAATTTTTGTCCCAATTCTTCCCATTCCCATCGAAACTTTTCAAATCCCTCTCAAAATTGTTGAAATTCTCTTGAAGCTTTAAAATTCTCTCTAGAATTTTCAAAATCCATGTCCACATGTTTACAATTTCACATAAAAAAATTGCTAAAATTCCAGTTGAAATTTTTTCAAAGTCCCTTAAAAATTTTCCAATTTTTGTCCCAATTCTTCCCATTCCCATTGAAACTTTTCAAATCCCTCTCAAAACTGTTGAAATCCTATTGAAAGTTTGAAACTTCTCTCTAGAATTTTCAAAATCCACTTCAACATGTTTACAATTTCACGTCAAAAAATGGCTAAAATTCCAGTTGAAATTTTTTCAAAGTCCCTTAAAAATTTTCCAATTTTTGCCCCAATTCTTCCCATTCCCATTGAAACTTTTCAAATCCCTCTCAAAATTGTTGAAATTCTGTTGAAGCTTTTAAAATTCTCCCTAGAATTTTCAAAATCCATGTCCACATGTTTACAATTTCACGTCAAAATTGCTAAAATTCCAGTTGAAATTTTTCAAAGTCCCTTAAAAATTTTCCAATTTTTGTCCCAATTCTTCCCATTCCCATTGAAACTTTTCAAATCCCTCTCCAAATTGTTGAAATTCTGTTGAAGCTTTTAAAATTCTCTCTAGAATTTTCAAAATCCACTTCATCATGTTTACAATTTCACGTCAAAAAATGGCTAAAATTCCAGTTGAAATTTTTTCAAAGTCCCTTAAAAATTTTCCAATTTTTGTCCCAATTCTTCCCATTCCCATTGAAACTTTTCAAAACCCTCTCAAAATTGTTGAAATTCTCTTGAAGCTTTTAAAATTCTCTCTAGAATTTTCAAAATCCACTTCATCATGTTTACAATTTCACGTCAAAAATGGCTAAAATTCCAGTTGAAATTTTTTCAAAGTCCCTTCAAAAATTTCCAATTTTTGTCCCAATTCTTCCCATTCCCATTGAAACTTTTCAAATCCCTCTCAAAATTGTGGAAATTCTCTTGAAGCTTTTAAAATTCTCTCTAGAATTTTCAAAATCCATGGCCACATGTTTACAATTTCACGTCAAAAAATGGCTAAAATTCCAGTTGAAATTTTTTCAAAGTCCCTTCAAAATTTTCCAATTTTTGTCCCAATTCTTCCCATTCCCATTGAAACTTTTCAAATCCCTCTCAAAATTGTTGAAATTCTGTTGAAGCTTTTAAAATTCTCTCTAGAATTTTCAAAATCCATGGCCACATGTTTACAATTTCACGTGAAAAAATTTGTAAAATTCCAGTTGAAATTTTTTCAAAGTCCCTTCAAAATTTCCAATTTTTGTCCCAATTCTTCCCATTCCCATTGAAACTTTTCAAATCCCTCTCAAAATTGTTGAAATTCTGTTGAAGCTTTTAAAATTCTCTCTAGAATTTTCAAAATCCATGTCCACATGTTTACAATTTCACGTCAAAAAATTGGAAAATTCCAGTTGAAATTTTTTCAAAGTCCCTTAAAAATTTTCCAATTTTTGTCCCAATTCTTCCCATTCCCATTGAAACTTTTCAAATCCCTCTCAAAATTGTGGAAATTCTGTTGAAGCTTTTAAAATTCTCTCTAGAATTTTCAAAATCCATGTCCACATGTTTACAATTTCACATAAAAAATGGCTAAAATTCCAGTTTAAATTTTTCAAAGTCCCTGAAAAATTTTCCAATTTTTGTCCCAATTCTTCCCATTCCCATTGAAACTTTTCAAATCCCTCTCAAAATTGTTGAAATTCTGTTGAAGCTTTTAAAATTCTCTCTAGAATTTTCAAAATCCATGTCCACATGTTTACAATTTCACGTCAAAAAATGGCTAAAATTCCAGTTGCAATTTTTTCAAAGTCCCTTCAAAATTTTCCAATTTTTGTCCCAATTCTTCCCATTCCCATTGAAACTTTTCAAATCCCTCTCAAAATTGTTGAAATTCTGTTGAAGCTTTTAAAATTCTCTCTAGAATTTTCACAATCCACTTCAACATGTTTACAATTTCATGTCAAAAAATGGCTAAAATTCCAGTTGCAATTTTTTCAAAGTCCCTTAAAAATTTTCCAATTTTTGTCCCAATTCTTCCCATTCCCATTGAAACTTTTCAAATCCCTCTCAAATTGTTGAAATTCTGTTGAAGCTTTTAAAATTCTCTCTAGAATTTTCAAAATCCATGTCCACATGTTTACAATTTCACATAAAAAAAGGCTAAAATTCCAGTTGAAATTTTTTCAAAGTCCCTTAAAAATTTTCCAATTTTTGTCCCAATTCTTCCCATTCCCATTGAAACTTTTCAAATCCCTCTCAAAATTGTTGAAATTCTGTTGAAGCTTTTAAAATTCTCTCTAGAATTTTCAAAATCCATGGCCACATGTTTACAATTTCACGTCAAAAAATGGCTAAAATTCCAGTTGAAATCTTTTCAAAGTCCCTTAAAAATTTTCCAATTTTTGTCCCAATTCTTCCCATTCCCATTGAAACTTTTCAAATCCCTCTCAAAATTGTTGAAATTCTCTTGAAGCTTTTAAAATTCTCTCTAGAATTTTCAAAATCCATGTCCACATGTTTACAATTTCACGTCAAAAAATGGCTAAAATTCCAGTTGAAATTTTTTCAAAGTCCCTTAAAAATTTTCCAATTTTTGTCCCAATTCTTCCCATTCCCATTGAAACTTTTCAAATCCCTCTCAAAATTGTGGAAATCCTGTTGAAAGTTTGAAACTTCTCTCTAGAATTTTCAAAATCCACTTCAACATGTCTACATTTTCACGTCAAAATTGCTAAAATGCCAGTTGAAATTTTTTCAAAGTCCCTTAAAAACTTTCCAATTTTCGTTTCAATTCTTCCCATTCCCATTGAAACTTTTCAAATCCTTCTCAAAACTGTTGAAATTCTGTTGAAGCTTTTAAAATTCTCTCTAGAATTTTCAAAATCCACTTCAACATGTTTACAATTTCACATCAAAATTGCTAAAATTCCAGTTGCAATTTTTTCAAAGTCCCTTAAAAATTTTCCAATTTTCATCCCAATTCTTCCCATTCCCATTGAAACTTTTCAAATCCCTCTCAAAATTGTTGAAATTCTCTTGAAGCTTTTAAAATTCTCTCTAGAATTTTCAAAATCCATGTCCACATGTTTACAATTTCACGTCAAAAAATGGCTAAAATTCCAGTTGAAATTTTGTCAAAGTCCCTTAAAAATTTTCCAATTTTTGTCCCAATTCTTCCCATTCCCATTGAAACTTTTCAAATCCCTCTCAAAATTGTTGAAATTCTGTTGAAGCTTTTAAAATTCTCTCTAGAATTTTCAAAATCCATGTCCACATGTTTACAATTTCACGTCAAAAAATTGCTAAAATTCCAGTTGAAATTTTTTCAAAGTCCCTTAAAAATTTTCCAATTTTTGTCCCAATTCTTCCCATTCCCATTGAAACTTTTCAAGTCCCTCTCAAAATTGTGGAAATTCTGTTGAAGCTTTTAAAATTCTCTCTAGAATTTTCAAAATCCATGGCCACATGTTTACAATTTCACGTCAAAAAATGGCTAAAATTCCAGTTGCAATTTTTTCAAAGTCCCTTAAAAATTTTCCAATTTTTGTCCCAATTCTTCCCATTCCCATTGAAACTTTTCAAATCCCTCTCAAAACTGTTGAAATCCTATTGAAAGTTTGAAACTTCTCTCTAGAATTTTCAAAATCCACTTCAACATGTTTACAATTTCACGTCAAAAAATGGCTAAAATTCCAGTTGAAATTTTTTCAAAGTCCCTTAAAAATTTTCCAATTTTTGCCCCAATTCTTCCCATTCCCATTGAAACTTTTCAAATCCCTCTCAAAATTGTTGAAATTCTGTTGAAGCTTTTAAAATTCTCCCTAGAATTTTCAAAATCCATGTCCACATGTTTACAATTTCACGTCAAAATTGCTAAAATTCCAGTTGAAATTTTTTCAAAGTCCCTTAAAAATTTTCCAATTTTTGTCCCAATTCTTCCCATTCCCATTGAAACTTTTCAAATCCCTCTCCAAATTGTTGAAATTCTGTTGAAGCTTTTAAAATTCTCTCTAGAATTTTCAAAATCCACTTCATCATGTTTACAATTTCACGTCAAAAAATGGCTAAAATTCCAGTTGAAATTTTTTCAAAGTCCCTTCAAAAATTTCCAATTTTTGTCCCAATTCTTCCCATTCCATTGAAACTTTTCAAATCCCTCTCAAAATTGTGGAAATTCTCTTGAAGCTTTTAAAATTCTCTCTAGAATTTTCAAAATCCACTTCATCATGTTTACAATTTCACGTCAAAAAATGGCTAAAATTCCAGTTGAAATTTTTTCAAAGTCCCTTCAAAATTTTCCAATTTTTGTCCCAATTCTTCCCATTCCCATTGAAACTTTTCAAATCCCTCTCAAAATTGTTGAAATTCTGTTGAAGCTTTTAAAATTCTCTCTAGAATTTTCAAAATCCATGGCCACATGTTTACAATTTCACGTGAAAAAATTTGTAAAATTCCAGTTGAATTTTTTTCAAAGTCCCTTCAAAATTTTCCAATTTTTGTCCCAATTCTTCCCATTCCCATTGAAACTTTTCAAATCCCTCTCAAAATTGTTGAAATTCTGTTGAAGCTTTTAAAATTCTCTCTAGAATTTTCAAAATCCATGGCCACATGTTTACAATTTCACGTCAAAAAATGGCTAAAATTCCAGTTGAAATCTTTTCAAAGTCCCTTAAAAATTTTCCAATTTTTGTCCCAATTCTTCCCATTCCCATTGAAACTTTTCAAATCCCTCTCAAAATTGTTGAAATTCTCTTGAAGCTTTTAAAATTCTCTCTAGAATTTTCAAAATCCATGTCCACATGTTTACAATTTCACGTCAAAAAATGGCTAAAATTCCAGTTGAAATTTTTTCAAAGTCCCTGAAAAATTTTCCAATTTTTGTCCCAATTCTTCCCATTCCCATTGAAACTTTTCAAATCCCTCTCAAAATTGTGGAAATCCTGTTGAAAGTTTGAAACTTCTCTCTAGAATTTTCAAAATCCACTTCAACATGTCTACATTTTCACGTCAAAATTGCTAAAATGCCAGTTGAAATTTTTTCAAAGTCCCTTAAAAACTTTCCAATTTTCGTTTCAATTCTTCCCATTCCCATTGAAACTTTTCAAATCCTTCTCAAAACTGTTGAAATTCTGTTGAAGCTTTTAAAATTCTCTCTAGAATTTTCAAAATCCACTTCAACATGTTTACAATTTCACATCAAAATTGCTAAAATTCCAGTTGCAATTTTTTCAAAGTCCCTTAAAAATTTTCCAATTTTCATCCCAATTCTTCCCATTCCCATTGAAACTTTTCAAATCCCTCTCAAAATTGTTGAAATTCTCTTGAAGCTTTTAAAATTCTCTCTAGAATTTTCAAAATCCATGTCCACATGTTTACAATTTCACGTCAAAAAATGGCTAAAATTCCAGTTGAAATTTTGTCAAAGTCCCTTAAAAATTTTCCAATTTTTGTCCCAATTCTTCCCATTCCCATTGAAACTTTTCAAATCCCTCTCAAAATTGTTGAAATTCTGTTGAAGCTTTTAAAATTCTCTCTAGAATTTTCAAAATCCATGTCCACATGTTTACAATTTCACGTCAAAAAATTGCTAAAATTCCAGTTGAAATTTTTTCAAAGTCCCTTAAAAATTTTCCAATTTTTGTCCCAATTCTTCCCATTCCCATTGAAACTTTTCAAGTCCCTCTCAAAATTGTGGAAATTCTGTTGAAGCTTTTAAAATTCTCTCTAGAATTTTCAAAATCCATGGCCACATGTTTACAATTTCACGTCAAAAAATGGCTAAAATTCCAGTTGCAATTTTTTCAAAGTCCCTTAAAAATTTTCCAATTTTTGTCCCAATTCTTCCCATTCCCATTGAAACTTTTCAAATCCCTCTCAAAATTGTTGAAATTCTCTTGAAGCTTTTAAAATTCTCTCTAGAATTTTCAAAATCCATGTCCACATGTTTACAATTTCACGTCAAAAAATGGCTAAAATTCCAGTTGAAATTTTGTCAAAGTCCCTTAAAAATTTTCCAATTTTTGTCCCAATTCTTCCCATTCCCATTGAAACTTTTCAAATCCCTCTCAAAATTGTTGAAATTCTCTTGAAGCTTTTAAAATTCTCTCTAGAATTTTCAAAATCCATGTCCACATGTTTACAATTTCACGTCAAAATTGCTAAAATTCCAGTTGAAATTTTTTCAAAGTCCCTTAAAAATTTTCCAATTTTTGTCCCAATTCTTCCCATTCCCATCGAAACTTTTCAAATCCCTCTCAAAATTGTTGAAATTCTCTTGAAGCTTTTAAAATTCTCTCTAGAATTTTCAAAATCCATGTCCACATGTTTACAATTTCACATAAAAAAATTGCTAAAATTCCAGTTGAAATTTTTTCAAAGTCCCTTAAAAATTTTCCAATTTTTGTCCCAATTCTTCCCATTCCCATTGAAACTTTTCAAATCCCTCTCAAAACTGTTGAAATCCTATTGAAAGTTTGAAACTTCTCTCTAGAATTTTCAAAATCCACTTCAACATGTTTACAATTTCATGTCAAAAAATGGCTAAAATTCCAGTTGAAATTTTTTCAAAGTCCCTTAAAAATTTTCCAATTTTTGCCCCAATTCTTCCCATTCCCATTGAAACTTTTCAAATCCCTCTCAAAATTGTAGAAATTCTCTTGAAGCTTTTAAAATTCTCCCTAGAATTTTCAAAATCCATGTCCACATGTTTACAATTTCACGTCAAAATTGCTAAAATTCCAGTTGAAATTTTTTCAAAGTCCCTTAAAAATTTTCCAATTTTTGTCCCAATTCTTCCCATTCCCATTGAAACTTTTCAAATCCCTCTCCAAATTGTTGAAATTCTGTTGAAGCTTTTAAAATTCTCTCTAGAATTTTCAAAATCCACTTCATCATGTTTACAATTTCACGTCAAAAAATGGCTAAAATTCCAGTTGCAATTTTTTCAAAGTCCCTGAAAAATTTTCCAATTTTTGTCCCAATTCTTCCCATTCCCATTGAAACTTTTCAAATCCCTCTCAAAATTGTGGAAATTCTCTTGAAGCTTTTAAAATTCTCTCTAGAATTTTCAAAATCCATGTCCACATGTTTACAATTTCACGTCAAAAAATGGCTAAAATTCCAGTTGCAATTTTTTCAAAGTCCCTTCAAAATTTTCCAATTTTTGTCCCAATTCTTCCCATTCCCATTGAAACTTTTCAAATCCCTCTCAAAATTGTTGAAATTCTCTTGAAGCTTTTAAAATTCTCTCTAGAATTTTCACAATCCACTTCAACATGTTTACAATTTCATGTCAAAAAATGGCTAAAATTCCAGTTGCAATTTTTTCAAAGTCCCTTAAAAATTTTCCAATTTTTGTCCCAATTCTTCCCATTCCCATTGAAACTTTTCAAATCCCTCTCAAAATTGTTGAAATTCTGTTGAAGCTTTTAAAATTCTCTCTAGAATTTTCAAAATCCATGTCCACATGTTTACAATTTCACATAAAAAAAGGCTAAAATTCCAGTTGCAATTTTTTCAAAGTCCCTTAAAAATTTTCCAATTTTTGTCCCAATTCTTCCCATTCCCATTGAAACTTTTCAAATCCCTCTCAAAATTGTTGAAATTCTCTTGAAGCTTTTAAAATTCTCCCTAGAATTTTCAAAATCCATGTCCACATGTTTACAATTTCACGTCAAAATTGCTAAAATTCCAGTTGAAATTTTTTCAAAGTCCCTTAAAAATTTTCCAATTTTTGTCCCAATTCTTCCCATTCCCATTGAAACTTTTCAAATCCCTCTCCAAATTGTTGAAATTCTGTTGAAGCTTTTAAAATTCTCTCTAGAATTTTCAAAATCCATGTCCACATGTTTACAATTTCACGTCAAAAAATGGCTAAAATTCCAGTTGCAATTTTTTCAAAGTCCCTTCAAAATTTTCCAATTTTTGTCCCAATTCTTCCCATTCCCATTGAAACTTTTCAAATCCCTCTCAAAATTGTTGAAATTCTCTTGAAGCTTTTAAAATTCTCTCTAGAATTTTCACAATCCACTTCAACATGTTTACAATTTCATGTCAAAAAATGGCTAAAATTCCAGTTGCAATTTTTTCAAAGTCCCTTCAAAATTTTCCAATTTTTGTCCCAATTCTTCCCATTCCCATTGAAACTTTTCAAATCCCTCTCAAAATTGTTGAAATTCTGTTGAAGCTTTTAAAATTCTCTCTAGAATTTTCAAAATCCATGGCCACATGTTTACAATTTCACGTGAAAAAATTTGTAAAATTCCAGTTGAAATTTTTTCAAAGTCCCTTCAAAATTTTCCAATTTTTGTCCCAATTCTTCCCATTCCCATTGAAACTTTTCAAATCCCTCTCAAAATTGTTGAAATTCTGTTGAAGCTTTTAAAATTCTCTCTAGAATTTTCAAAATCCATGTCCACATGTTTACAATTTCACGTCAAAAAATTGGAAAATTCCAGTTGAAATTTTTTCAAAGTCCCTTAAAAATTTTCCAATTTTTGTCCCAATTCTTCCCATTCCCATTGAAACTTTTCAAATCCCTCTCAAAATTGTGGAAATTCTGTTGAAGCTTTTAAAATTCTCTCTAGAATTTTCAAAATCCATGTCCACATGTTTACAATTTCACATAAAAAATGGCTAAAATTCCAGTTTAAATTTTTTCAAAGTCCCTGAAAAATTTTCCAATTTTTGTCCCAATTCTTCCCATTCCCATTGAAACTTTTCAAATCCCTCTCAAAATTGTTGAAATTCTGTTGAAGCTTTTAAAATTCTCTCTAGAATTTTCAAAATCCATGGCCACATGTTTACAATTTCACGTCAAAAAATGGCTAAAATTCCAGTTGAAATCTTTTCAAAGTCCCTTAAAAATTTTCCAATTTTTGTCCCAATTCTTCCCATTCCCATTGAAACTTTTCAAATCCCTCTCAAAATTGTTGAAATTCTCTTGAAGCTTTTAAAATTCTCTCTAGAATTTTCAAAATCCATGGCCACATGTTTACAATTTCACGTCAAAAAATGGCTAAAATTCCAGTTGAAATTTTTTCAAAGTCCCTTAAAAATTTTCCAATTTTTGTCCCAATTCTTCCCATTCCCATTGAAACTTTTCAAATCCCTCTCAAAATTGTGGAAATCCTGTTGAAAGTTTGAAACTTCTCTCTAGAATTTTCAAAATCCACTTCAACATGTCTACATTTTCACGTCAAAATTGCTAAAATGCCAGTTGAAATTTTTTCAAAGTCCCTTAAAAACTTTCCAATTTTCGTTTCAATTCTTCCCATTCCCATTGAAACTTTTCAAATCCTTCTCAAAACTGTTGAAATTCTGTTGAAGCTTTTAAAATTCTCTCTAGAATTTTCAAAATCCACTTCAACATGTTTACAATTTCACATCAAAATTGCTAAAATTCCAGTTGCAATTTTTTCAAAGTCCCTTAAAAATTTTCCAATTTTCATCCCAATTCTTCCCATTCCCATTGAAACTTTTCAAATCCCTCTCAAAATTGTTGAAATTCTCTTGAAGCTTTTAAAATTCTCTCTAGAATTTTCAAAATCCATGTCCACATGTTTACAATTTCACGTCAAAAAATGGCTAAAATTCCAGTTGAAATTTTGTCAAAGTCCCTTAAAAATTTTCCAATTTTTGTCCCAATTCTTCCCATTCCCATTGAAACTTTTCAAATCCCTCTCAAAATTGTTGAAATTCTGTTGAAGCTTTTAAAATTCTCTCTAGAATTTTCAAAATCCATGTCCACATGTTTACAATTTCACGTCAAAAAATTGCTAAAATTCCAGTTGAAATTTTTTCAAAGTCCCTTAAAAATTTTCCAATTTTTGTCCCAATTCTTCCCATTCCCATTGAAACTTTTCAAGTCCCTCTCAAAATTGTGGAAATTCTGTTGAAGCTTTTAAAATTCTCTCTAGAATTTTCAAAATCCATGGCCACATGTTTACAATTTCACGTCAAAAAATGGCTAAAATTCCAGTTGCAATTTTTTCAAAGTCCCTTAAAAATTTTCCAATTTTTGTCCCAATTCTTCCCATTCCCATTGAAACTTTTCAAATCCCTCTCAAAATTGTTGAAATTCTCTTGAAGCTTTTAAAATTCTCTCTAGAATTTTCAAAATCCATGTCCACATGTTTACAATTTCACGTCAAAAAATGGCTAAAATTCCAGTTGAAATTTTGTCAAAGTCCCTTAAAAATTTTCCAATTTTTGTCCCAATTCTTCCCATTCCCATTGAAACTTTTCAAATCCCTCTCAAAATTGTTGAAATTCTCTTGAAGCTTTTAAAATTCTCTCTAGAATTTTCAAAATCCATGTCCACATGTTTACAATTTCACGTCAAAATTGCTAAAATTCCAGTTGAAATTTTTTCAAAGTCCCTTAAAAATTTTCCAATTTTTGTCCCAATTCTTCCCATTCCCATCGAAACTTTTCAAATCCCTCTCAAAATTGTTGAAATTCTCTTGAAGCTTTTAAAATTCTCTCTAGAATTTTCAAAATCCATGTCCACATGTTTACAATTTCACATAAAAAAATTGCTAAAATTCCAGTTGAAATTTTTTCAAAGTCCCTTAAAAATTTTCCAATTTTTGTCCCAATTCTTCCCATTCCCATTGAAACTTTTCAAATCCCTCTCAAAACTGTTGAAATCCTATTGAAAGTTTGAAACTTCTCTCTAGAATTTTCAAAATCCACTTCAACATGTTTACAATTTCATGTCAAAAAATGGCTAAAATTCCAGTTGAAATTTTTTCAAAGTCCCTTAAAAATTTTCCAATTTTTGCCCCAATTCTTCCCATTCCCATTGAAACTTTTCAAATCCCTCTCAAAATTGTTGAAATTCTCTTGAAGCTTTTAAAATTCTCCCTAGAATTTTCAAAATCCATGTCCACATGTTTACAATTTCACGTCAAAATTGCTAAAATTCCAGTTGAAATTTTTTCAAAGTCCCTTAAAAATTTTCCAATTTTTGTCCCAATTCTTCCCATTCCCATTGAAACTTTTCAAATCCCTCTCCAAATTGTTGAAATTCTGTTGAAGCTTTTAAAATTCTCTCTAGAATTTTCAAAATCCACTTCATCATGTTTACAATTTCACGTCAAAAAATGGCTAAAATTCCAGTTGCAATTTTTTCAAAGTCCCTTAAAAATTTTCCAATTTTTGTCCCAATTCTTCCCATTCCCATTGAAACTTTTCAAATCCCTCTCAAAATTGTTGAAATTCTCTTGAAGCTTTTAAAATTCTCCCTAGAATTTTCAAAATCCATGTCCACATGTTTACAATTTCACGTCAAAATTGCTAAAATTCCAGTTGAAATTTTTTCAAAGTCCCTTAAAAATTTTCCAATTTTTGTCCCAATTCTTCCCATTCCCATTGAAACTTTTCAAATCCCTCTCAAAATTGTTGAAATTCTGTTGAAGCTTTTAAAATTCTCTCTAGAATTTTCAAAATCCATGTCCACATGTTTACAATTTCACGTCAAAAAATGGCTAAAATTCCAGTTGCAATTTTTTCAAAGTCCCTTAAAAATTTTCCAATTTTTGTCCCAATTCTTCCCATTCCCATTGAAACTTTTCAAATCCCTCTCAAAATTGTTGAAATTCTCTTGAAGCTTTTAAAATTCTCTCTAGAATTTTCAAAATCCACTTCAACATGTTTACAATTTCATGTCAAAAAATGGCTAAAATTCCAGTTGCAATTTTTTCAAAGTCCCTTAAAAATTTTCCAATTTTTGTCCCAATTCTTCCCATTCCCATTGAAACTTTTCAAATCCCTCTCAAAATTGTTGAAATTCTGTTGAAGCTTTTAAAATTCTCTCTAGAATTTTCAAAATCCATGTCCACATGTTTACAATTTCACGTCAAAAAATGGCTAAAATTCCAGTTGAAATTTTTTCAAAGTCCCTTAAAAATTTTCCAATTTTTGTCCCAATTCTTCCCATTCCCATTGAAACTTTTCAAATCCCTCTCAAAATTGTTGAAATTCTGTTGAAGCTTTTAAAATTCTCTCTAGAATTTTCAAAATCCATGGCCACATGTTTACAATTTCACGTCAAAAAATGGCTAAAATTCCAGTTGAAATTTTTTCAAAGTCCCTTAAAAATTTTCCAATTTTTGTCCCAATTCTTCCCATTCCCATTGAAACTTTTCAAATCCCTCTCAAAATTGTGGAAATTCTCTTGAAGCTTTTAAAATTCTCTCTAGAATTTTCAAAATCCATGTCCACATGTTTACAATTTCACGTCAAAAAATGGCTAAAATTCCAGTTGAAATTTTTTCAAAGTCCCTTAAAAATTTTCCAATTTTTGTCCCAATTCTTCCCATTCCCATTGAAACTTTTCAAATCCCTCTCAAAATTGTGGAAATTCTGTTGAAGCTTTTAAAATTCTCTCTAGAATTTTCAAAATCCACTTCAACATGTTTACAATTTCCGTCAAAATTGCTAAAATGCCAGTTGAAATTTTTTCAAAGTCCCTTAAAAACTTTCCAATTTTCGTTTCAATTCTTCCCATTCCCATTGAAACTTTTCAAATCCTTCTCAAAACTGTTGAAATTCTGTTGAAGCTTTTAAAATTCTCTCTAGAATTTTCAAAATCCACTTCAACATGTTTACAATTTCACATCAAAATTGCTAAAATTCCAGTTGCAATTTTTTCAAAGTCCCTTAAAAATTTTCCAATTTTCATCCCAATTCTTCCCATTCCCATTGAAACTTTTCAAATCCCTCTCAAAATTGTTGAAATTCTCTTGAAGCTTTTAAAATTCTCTCTAGAATTTTCAAAATCCATGTCCACATGTTTACAATTTCACGTCAAAAAATGGCTAAAATTCCAGTTGAAATTTTGTCAAAGTCCCTTAAAAATTTTCCAATTTTTGTCCCAATTCTTCCCATTCCCATTGAAACTTTTCAAATCCCTCTCAAAATTGTTGAAATTCTGTTGAAGCTTTTAAAATTCTCTCTAGAATTTTCAAAATCCATGTCCACATGTTTACAATTTCACGTCAAAAATTGCTAAAATTCCAGTTGAAATTTTTTCAAAGTCCCTTAAAAATTTTCCAATTTTTGTCCCAATTCTTCCCATTCCCATTGAAACTTTTCAAGTCCCTCTCAAAATTGTTGAAATTCTCTTGAAGCTTTTAAAATTCTCTCTAGAATTTTCAAAATCCATGGCCACATGTTTACAATTTCACGTCAAAAAATGGCTAAAATTCCAGTTGCAATTTTTTCAAAGTCCCTTAAAAATTTTCCAATTTTTGTCCCAATTCTTCCCATTCCCATTGAAACTTTTCAAATCCCTCTCAAAATTGTTGAAATTCTCTTGAAGCTTTTAAAATTCTCTCTAGAATTTTCAAAATCCATGTCCACATGTTTACAATTTCACGTCAAAAAATGGCTAAAATTCCAGTTGAAATTTTGTCAAAGTCCCTTAAAAATTTTCCAATTTTTGTCCCAATTCTTCCCATTCCCATTGAAACTTTTCAAATCCCTCTCAAAATTGTTGAAATTCTCTTGAAGCTTTTAAAATTCTCTCTAGAATTTTCAAAATCCATGTCCACATGTTTACAATTTCACGTCAAAATTGCTAAAATTCCAGTTGAAATTTTTTCAAAGTCCCTTAAAAATTTTCCAATTTTTGTCCCAATTCTTCCCATTCCCATCGAAACTTTTCAAATCCCTCTCAAAATTGTTGAAATTCTCTTGAAGCTTTTAAAATTCTCTCTAGAATTTTCAAATCCATGTCCACATGTTTACAATTTCACATAAAAAAATTGCTAAAATTCCAGTTGAAATTTTTTCAAAGTCCCTTAAAAATTTTCCAATTTTTGTCCCAATTCTTCCCATTCCCATTGAAACTTTTCAAATCCCTCTCAAAACTGTTGAAATCCTATTGAAAGTTTGAAACTTCTCTCTAGAATTTTCAAAATCCACTTCAACATGTTTACAATTTCACGTCAAAAAATGGCTAAAATTCCAGTTGAAATTTTTTCAAAGTCCCTTAAAAATTTTCCAATTTTTGCCCCAATTCTTCCCATTCCCATTGAAACTTTTCAAATCCCTCTCAAAATTGTTGAAATTCTCTTGAAGCTTTTAAAATTCTCCCTAGAATTTTCAAAATCCATGTCCACATGTTTACAATTTCACGTCAAAATTGCTAAAATTCCAGTTGAAATTTTTTCAAAGTCCCTTAAAAATTTTCCAATTTTTGTCCCAATTCTTCCCATTCCCATTGAAACTTTTCAAATCCCTCTCCAAATTGTTGAAATTCTGTTGAAGCTTTTAAAATTCTCTCTAGAATTTTCAAAATCCACTTCATCATGTTTACAATTTCACGTCAAAAAATGGCTAAAATTCCAGTTGAAATTTTTTCAAAGTCCCTTAAAAATTTTCCAATTTTTGTCCCAATTCTTCCCATTCCCATTGAAACTTTTCAAAACCCTCTCAAAATTGTTGAAATTCTGTTGAAGCTTTTAAAATTCTCTCTAGAATTTTCAAAATCCATGTCCACATGTTTACAATTTCACATAAAAAAAGGCTAAAATTCCAGTTGAAATTTTTTCAAAGTCCCTTAAAAATTTTCCAATTTTTGTCCCAATTCTTCCCATTCCCATTGAAACTTTTCAAATCCCTCTCAAAATTGTTGAAATTCTGTTGAAGCTTTTAAAATTCTCTCTAGAATTTTCAAAATCCATGGCCACATGTTTACAATTTCACGTCAAAAAATGGCTAAAATTCCAGTTGAAATCTTTTCAAAGTCCCTTAAAAATTTTCCAATTTTTGTCCCAATTCTTCCCATTCCCATTGAAACTTTTCAAATCCCTCTCAAAATTGTTGAAATTCTCTTGAAGCTTTTAAAATTCTCTCTAGAATTTTCAAAATCCATGTCCACATGTTTACAATTTCACGTCAAAAAATGGCTAAAATTCCAGTTGAAATTTTTTCAAAGTCCCTTAAAAATTTTCCAATTTTTGTCCCAATTCTTCCCATTCCCATTGAAACTTTTCAAATCCCTCTCAAAATTGTGGAAATCCTGTTGAAAGTTTGAAACTTCTCTCTAGAATTTTCAAAATCCACTTCAACATGTCTACATTTTCACGTCAAAATTGCTAAAATGCCAGTTGAAATTTTTTCAAAGTCCCTTAAAAACTTTCCAATTTTCGTTTCAATTCTTCCCATTCCCATTGAAACTTTTCAAATCCTTCTCAAAACTGTTGAAATTCTGTTGAAGCTTTTAAAATTCTCTCTAGAATTTTCAAAATCCACTTCAACATGTTTACAATTTCACATCAAAATTGCTAAAATTCCAGTTGCAATTTTTTCAAAGTCCCTTAAAAATTTTCCAATTTTCATCCCAATTCTTCCCATTCCCATTGAAACTTTTCAAATCCCTCTCAAAATTGTTGAAATTCTCTTGAAGCTTTTAAAATTCTCTCTAGAATTTTCAAAATCCATGTCCACATGTTTACAATTTCACGTCAAAAAATGGCTAAAATTCCAGTTGAAATTTTGTCAAAGTCCCTTAAAAATTTTCCAATTTTTGTCCCAATTCTTCCCATTCCCATTGAAACTTTTCAAATCCCTCTCAAAATTGTTGAAATTCTGTTGAAGCTTTTAAAATTCTCTCTAGAATTTTCAAAATCCATGTCCACATGTTTACAATTTCACGTCAAAAAATTGCTAAAATTCCAGTTGAAATTTTGTCAAAGTCCCTTAAAAATTTTCCAATTTTTGTCCCAATTCTTCCCATTCCCATTGAAACTTTTCAAGTCCCTCTCAAAATTGTTGAAATTCTCTTGAAGCTTTTAAAATTCTCTCTAGAATTTTCAAAATCCATGGCCACATGTTTACAATTTCACGTCAAAAAATGGCTAAAATTCCAGTTGCAATTTTTCAAAGTCCCTTAAAAATTTTCCAATTTTTGTCCCAATTCTTCCCATTCCCATTGAAACTTTTCAAATCCCTCTCAAAATTGTTGAAATTCTCTTGAAGCTTTTAAAATTCTCTCTAGAATTTTCAAAATCCATGTCCACATGTTTACAATTTCACGTCAAAAAATGGCTAAAATTCCAGTTGAAATTTTGTCAAAGTCCCTTAAAAATTTTCCAATTTTTGTCCCAATTCTTCCCATTCCCATTGAAACTTTTCAAATCCCTCTCAAAATTGTTGAAATTCTCTTGAAGCTTTTAAAATTCTCTCTAGAATTTTCAAAATCCATGTCCACATGTTTACAATTTCACGTCAAAATTGCTAAAATTCCAGTTGAAATTTTTTCAAAGTCCCTTAAAAATTTTCCAATTTTTGTCCCAATTCTTCCCATTCCCATCGAAACTTTTCAAATCCCTCTCAAAATTGTTGAAATTCTCTTGAAGCTTTTAAAATTCTCTCTAGAATTTTCAAAATCCATGTCCACATGTTTACAATTTCACATAAAAAAATTGCTAAAATTCCAGTTGAAATTTTTTCAAAGTCCCTTAAAAATTTTCCAATTTTTGTCCCAATTCTTCCCATTCCCATTGAAACTTTTCAAATCCCTCTCAAAACTGTTGAAATCCTATTGAAAGTTTGAAACTTCTCTCTAGAATTTTCAAAATCCACTTCAACATGTTTACAATTTCACGTCAAAAAATGGCTAAAATTCCAGTTGAAATTTTTTCAAAGTCCCTTAAAAATTTTCCAATTTTTGCCCCAATTCTTCCCATTCCCATTGAAACTTTTCAAATCCCTCTCAAAATTGTTGAAATTCTCTTGAAGCTTTTAAAATTCTCCCTAGAATTTTCAAAATCCATGTCCACATGTTTACAATTTCACGTCAAAATTGCTAAAATTCCAGTTGAAATTTTTTCAAAGTCCCTTAAAAATTTTCCAATTTTTGTCCCAATTCTTCCCATTCCCATTGAAACTTTTCAAATCCCTCTCCAAATTGTTGAAATTCTGTTGAAGCTTTTAAAATTCTCTCTAGAATTTTCAAAATCCACTTCATCATGTTTACAATTTCACGTCAAAAAATGGCTAAAATTCCAGTTGAAATTTTTTCAAAGTCCCTTAAAAATTTTCCAATTTTTGTCCCAATTCTTCCCATTCCCATTGAAACTTTTCAAAACCCTCTCAAAATTGTTGAAATTCTGTTGAAGCTTTTAAAATTCTCTCTAGAATTTTCAAAATCCACTTCATCATGTTTACAATTTCACGTCAAAAAATGGCTAAAATTCCAGTTGAAATTTTTTCAAAGTCCCTTAAAAATTTTCCAATTTTTGTCCCAATTCTTCCCATTCCCATTGAAACTTTTCAAATCCCTCTCAAAATTGTTGAAATTCTGTTGAAGCTTTTAAAATTCTCTCTAGAATTTTCAAAATCCATGGCCACATGTTTACAATTTCACGTCAAAAAATGGCTAAAATTCCAGTTGAAATTTTTTCAAAGTCCCTTCAAAATTTTCCAATTTTTGTCCCAATTCTTCCCATTCCCATTGAAACTTTTCAAATCCCTCTCAAAATTGTTGAAATTCTGTTGAAGCTTTTAAAATTCTCTCTAGAATTTTCAAAATCCATGGCCACATGTTTACAATTTCACGTGAAAAAATTGGTAAAATTCCAGTTGAAATTTTTTCAAAGTCCCTTCAAAATTTTCCAATTTTTGTCCCAATTCTTCCCATTCCCATTGAAACTTTTCAAATCCCTCTCAAAATTGTTGAAATTCTCTTGAAGCTTTTAAAATTCTCTCTAGAATTTTCAAAATCCATGTCCACATGTTTACAATTTCACGTCAAAAAATGGCTAAAATTCCAGTTGCAATTTTTTCAAAGTCCCTTCAAAATTTTCCAATTTTTGTCCCAATTCTTCCCATTCCCATTGAAACTTTTCAAATCCCTCTCAAAATTGTTGAAATTCTCTTGAAGCTTTTAAAATTCTCTCTAGAATTTTCAAAATCCACTTCAACATGTTTACAATTTCACGTCAAAAAATGGCTAAAATTCCAGTTGAAATTTTTTCAAAGTCCCTTAAAAATTTTCCAATTTTTGTCCCAATTCTTCCCATTCCCATTGAAACTTTTCAAATCCCTCTCAAAATTGTTGAAATTCTGTTGAAGCTTTTAAAATTCTCTCTAGAATTTTCAAAATCCATGGCCACATGTTTACAATTTCACGTCAAAAAATGGCTAAAATTCCAGTTGAAATTTTTTCAAAGTCCCTTCAAAATTTTCCAATTTTTGTCCCAATTCTTCCCATTCCCATTGAAACTTTTCAAATCCCTCTCAAAATTGTTGAAATTCTCTTGAAGCTTTTAAAATTCTCTCTAGAATTTTCAAAATCCATGTCCACATGTTTACAATTTCACGTCAAAAAATGGCTAAAATTCCAGTTGAAATTTTGTCAAAGTCCCTTAAAAATTTTCCAATTTTTGTCCCAATTCTTCCCATTCCCATTGAAACTTTTCAAATCCCTCTCAAAATTGTTGAAATTCTGTTGAAGCTTTTAAAATTCTCTCTAGAATTTTCAAAATCCATGTCCACATGTTTACAATTTCACGTCAAAATTGCTAAAATTCCAGTTGAAATTTTTTCAAAGTCCCTTAAAAATTTTCCAATTTTTGTCCCAATTCTTCCCATTCCCATTGAAACTTTTCAAATCCCTCTGAAAATTGTTGAAATTCTCTTGAAGCTTTTAAAATTCTCTCTAGAATTTTCAAAATCCATGTCCACATGTTTACAATTTCACATAAAAAAATTGCTAAAATTCCAGTTGAAATTTTTTCAAAGTCCCTTAAAAATTTTCCAATTTTTGTCCCAATTCTTCCCATTCCCATTGAAACTTTTCAAATCCCTCTCAAAACTGTTGAAATCCTATTGAAAGTTTGAAACTTCTCTCTAGAATTTTCAAAATCCACTTCAACATGTTTACAATTTCACGTCAAAAAATGGCTAAAATTCCAGTTGAAATTTTTTCAAAGTCCCTTAAAAATTTTCCAATTTTTGCCCCAATTCTTCCCATTCCCATTGAAACTTTTCAAATCCCTCTCAAAATTGTTGAAATTCTGTTGAAGCTTTTAAAATTCTCCCTAGAATTTTCAAAATCCATGTCCACATGTTTACAATTTCACGTCAAAATTGCTAAAATTCCAGTTGAAATTTTTTCAAAGTCCCTTAAAAATTTTCCAATTTTTGTCCCAATTCTTCCCATTCCCATTGAAACTTTTCAAATCCCTCTCCAAATTGTTGAAATTCTCTTGAAGCTTTTAAAATTCTCTCTAGAATTTTCAAAATCCACTTCATCATGTTTACAATTTCACGTCAAAAAATGGCTAAAATTCCAGTTGCAATTTTTTCAAAGTCCCTTAAAAATTTTCCAATTTTTGTCCCAATTCTTCCCATTCCCATTGAAACTTTTCAAAACCCTCTCAAAATTGTTGAAATTCTGTTGAAGCTTTTAAAATTCTCTCTAGAATTTTCAAAATCCACTTCATCATGTTTACAATTTCACGTCAAAAAATGGCTAAAATTCCAGTTGAAATTTTTTCAAAGTCCCTTCAAAAATTTCCAATTTTTGTCCCAATTCTTCCCATTCCCATTGAAACTTTTCAAATCCCTCTCAAAATTGTGGAAATTCTCTTGAAGCTTTTAAAATTCTCTCTAGAATTTTCAAAATCCATGGCCACATGTTTACAATTTCACGTCAAAAAATGGCTAAAATTCCAGTTGAAATTTTTTCAAAGTCCCTTAAAAATTTTCCAATTTTTGTCCCAATTCTTCCCATTCCCATTGAAACTTTTCAAATCCCTCTCAAAATTGTTGAAATTCTGTTGAAGCTTTTAAAATTCTCTCTAGAATTTTCAAAATCCATGGCCACATGTTTACAATTTCACGTGAAAAAATTGGTAAAATTCCAGTTGAAATTTTTTCAAAGTCCCTTCAAAATTTTCCAATTTTTGTCCCAATTCTTCCCATTCCCATTGAAACTTTTCAAATCCCTCTCAAAATTGTTGAAATTCTGTTGAAGCTTTTAAAATTCTCTCTAGAATTTTCAAAATCCATGTCCACATGTTTACAATTTCACGTCAAAAAATTGGAAAATTCCAGTTGAAATTTTTTCAAAGTCCCTTAAAAATTTTCCAATTTTTGTCCCAATTCTTCCCATTCCCATTGAAACTTTTCAAATCCCTCTCAAAATTGTGGAAATTCTGTTGAAGCTTTTAAAATTCTCTCTAGAATTTTCAAAATCCATGTCCACATGTTTACAATTTCACATAAAAAATGGCTAAAATTCCAGTTTAAATTTTTTCAAAGTCCCTGAAAAATTTTCCAATTTTTGTCCCAATTCTTCCCATTCCCATTGAAACTTTTCAAATCCCTCTCAAAATTGTTGAAATTCTGTTGAAGCTTTTAAAATTCTCTCTAGAATTTTCAAAATCCATGTCCACATGTTTACAATTTCACGTCAAAAAATGGCTAAAATTCCAGTTGCAATTTTTTCAAAGTCCCTTCAAAATTTTCCAATTTTTGTCCCAATTCTTCCCATTCCCATTGAAACTTTTCAAATCCCTCTCAAAATTGTTGAAATTCTCTTGAAGCTTTTAAAATTCTCTCTAGAATTTTCAAAATCCACTTCAACATGTTTACAATTTCACGTCAAAAAATGGCTAAAATTCCAGTTGAAATTTTTTCAAAGTCCCTTAAAAATTTTCCAATTTTTGTCCCAATTCTTCCCATTCCCATTGAAACTTTTCAAATCCCTCTCAAAATTGTTGAAATTCTGTTGAAGCTTTTAAAATTCTCTCTAGAATTTTCAAAATCCATGGCCACATGTTTACAATTTCACATAAAAAATGGCTAAAATTCCAGTTTAAATTTTTTCAAAGTCCCTGAAAAATTTTCCAATTTTTGTCCCAATTCTTCCCATTCCCATTGAAACTTTTCAAATCCCTCTCAAAATTGTTGAAATTCTGTTGAAGCTTTTAAAATTCTCTCTAGAATTTTCAAAATCCATGTCCACATGTTTACAATTTCACGTGAAAAAATTGGTAAAATTCCAGTTGCAATTTTTTCAAAGTCCCTTAAAAATTTTCCAATTTTTGTCCCAATTCTTCCCATTCCCATTGAAACTTTTCAAATCCCTCTCAAAATTGTTGAAATTCTGTTGAAGCTTTTAAAATTCTCTCTAGAATTTTCAAAATCCATGTCCACATGTTTACATTTTCACGTCAAAAAATTGGAAAATTCCAGTTGAAATTTTTTCAAAGTCCCTTAAAAATTTTCCAATTTTTGTCCCAATTCTTCCCATTCCCATTGAAACTTTTCAAATCCCTCTCAAAATTGTGGAAATTCTGTTGAAGCTTTTAAAATTCTCTCTAGAATTTTCAAAATCCATGTCCACATGTTTACAATTTCACATAAAAAATGGCTAAAATTCCAGTTTAAATTTTTTCAAAGTCCCTTAAAAAATTTCCAATTTTTGTCCCAATTCTTCCCATTCCCATTGAAACTTTTCAAATCCCTCTCAAAATTGTTGAAATTCTGTTGAAGCTTTTAAAATTCTCTCTAGAATTTTCAAAATCCATGTCCACATGTTTACAATTTCACGTCAAAAAATGGCTAAAATTCCAGTTGCAATTTTTTCAAAGTCCCTTCAAAATTTTCCAATTTTTGTCCCAATTCTTCCCATTCCCATTGAAACTTTTCAAATCCCTCTCAAAATTGTTGAAATTCTCTTGAAGCTTTTAAAATTCTCTCTAGAATTTTCAAAATCCACTTCAACATGTTTACAATTTCACGTCAAAAAATGGCTAAAATTCCAGTTGAAATTTTTTCAAAGTCCCTTAAAAATTTTCCAATTTTTGTCCCAATTCTTCCCATTCCCATTGAAACTTTTCAAATCCCTCTCAAAATTGTTGAAATTCTGTTGAAGCTTTTAAAATTCTCTCTAGAATTTTCAAAATCCATGTCCACATGTTTACAATTTCACATAAAAAATGGCTAAAATTCCAGTTTAAATTTTTTCAAAGTCCCTGAAAAATTTTCCAATTTTTGTCCCAATTCTTCCCATTCCCATTGAAACTTTTCAAATCCCTCTCAAAATTGTTGAAATTCTGTTGAAGCTTTTAAAATTCTCTCTAGAATTTTCAAAATCCATGTCCACATGTTTACAATTTCACGTCAAAAAATGGCTAAAATTCCAGTTGCAATTTTTTCAAAGTCCCTTCAAAATTTTCCAATTTTTGTCCCAATTCTTCCCATTCCCATTGAAACTTTTCAAATCCCTCTCAAAATTGTTGAAATTCTCTTGAAGCTTTTAAAATTCTCTCTAGAATTTTCAAAATCCACTTCAACATGTTTACAATTTCACGTCAAAAAATGGCTAAAATTCCAGTTGAAATTTTTTCAAAGTCCCTTAAAAATTTTCCAATTTTTGTCCCAATTCTTCCCATTCCCATTGAAACTTTTCAAATCCCTCTCAAAATTGTTGAAATTCTCTTGAAGCTTTTAAAATTCTCTCTAGAATTTTCAAAATCCACTTCATCATGTTTACAATTTCACATAAAAAAAGGCTAAAATTCCAGTTGAAATTTTTTCAAAGTCCCTGAAAAATTTTCCAATTTTTGTCCCAATTCTTCCCATTCCCATTGAAACTTTTCAAATCCCTCTCCAAATTGTTGAAATTCTGTTGAAGCTTTTAAAATTCTCTCTAGAATTTTCAAAATCCATGGCCACATGTTTACAATTTCACGTCAAAAAATGGCTAAAATTCCAGTTGCAATTTTTTCAAAGTCCCTGAAAAATTTTCCAATTTTTGTCCCAATTCTTCCCATTCCCATTGAAACTTTTCAAATCCCTCTCAAAATTGTGGAAATTCTCTTGAAGCTTTTAAAATTCTCTCTAGAATTTTCAAAATCCATGGCCACATGTTTACAATTTCACGTCAAAAAATGGCTAAAATTCCAGTTGAAATTTTTTCAAAGTCCCTTCAAAATTTTCCAATTTTTGTCCCAATTCTTCCCATTCCCATTGAAACTTTTCAAATCCCTCTCAAAATTGTTGAAATTCTCTTGAAGCTTTTAAAATTCTCTCTAGAATTTTCAAAATCCATGTCCACATGTTTACAATTTCACATAAAAAAAGGCTAAAATTCCAGTTGAAATTTTTTCAAAGTCCCTTAAAAATTTTCCAATTTTTGTCCCAATTCTTCCCATTCCCATTGAAACTTTTCAAATCCCTCTCAAAATTGTTGAAATTCTCTTGAAGCTTTTAAAATTCTCTCTAGAATTTTCAAAATCCATGGCCACATGTTTACAATTTCACGTCAAAAAATGGCTAAAATTCCAGTTGCAATTTTTTCAAAGTCCCTTAAAAATTTTCCAATTTTTGTCCCAATTCTTCCCATTCCCATTGAAACTTTTCAAATCCCTCTCCAAATTGTTGAAATTCTGTTGAAGCTTTTAAAATTCTCTCTAGAATTTTCAAAATCCATGGCCACATGTTTACAATTTCACGTGAAAAAATTGGTAAAATTCCAGTTGCAATTTTTTCAAAGTCCCTTCAAAATTTTCCAATTTTTGTCCCAATTCTTCCCATTCCCATTGAAACTTTTCAAATCCCTCTCAAAATTGTTGAAATTCTGTTGAAGCTTTTAAAATTCTCTCTAGAATTTTCAAAATCCATGTCCACATGTTTACAATTTCACGTCAAAAAATTGGAAAATTCCAGTTGAAATTTTTTCAAAGTCCCTTAAAAATTTTCCAATTTTTGTCCCAATTCTTCCCATTCCCATTGAAACTTTTCAAATCCCTCTCAAAATTGTGGAAATTCTGTTGAAGCTTTTAAAATTCTCTCTAGAATTTTCAAAATCCATGTCCACATGTTTACAATTTCACATAAAAAATGGCTAAAATTCCAGTTTAAATTTTTTCAAAGTCCCTTAAAAAATTTCCAATTTTTGTCCCAATTCTTCCCATTCCCATTGAAACTTTTCAAATCCCTCTCAAAATTGTTGAAATTCTGTTGAAGCTTTTAAAATTCTCTCTAGAATTTTCAAAATCCATGTCCACATGTTTACAATTTCACGTCAAAAAATGGCTAAAATTCCAGTTGCAATTTTTTCAAAGTCCCTTCAAAATTTTCCAATTTTTGTCCCAATTCTTCCCATTCCCATTGAAACTTTTCAAATCCCTCTCAAAATTGTTGAAATTCTCTTGAAGCTTTTAAAATTCTCTCTAGAATTTTCAAAATCCACTTCAACATGTTTACAATTTCACGTCAAAAAATGGCTAAAATTCCAGTTGAAATTTTTTCAAAGTCCCTTAAAAATTTTCCAATTTTTGTCCCAATTCTTCCCATTCCCATTGAAACTTTTCAAATCCCTCTCAAAATTGTTGAAATTCTGTTGAAGCTTTTAAAATTCTCTCTAGAATTTTCAAAATCCATGTCCACATGTTTACAATTTCACATAAAAAATGGCTAAAATTCCAGTTTAAATTTTTTCAAAGTCCCTGAAAAATTTTCCAATTTTTGTCCCAATTCTTCCCATTCCCATTGAAACTTTTCAAATCCCTCTCAAAATTGTTGAAATTCTGTTGAAGCTTTTAAAATTCTCTCTAGAATTTTCAAAATCCATGTCCACATGTTTACTATTTCACGTCAAAAAATGGCTAAAATTCCAGTTGCAATTTTTTCAAAGTCCCTTCAAAATTTTCCAATTTTTGTCCCAATTCTTCCCATTCCCATTGAAACTTTTCAAATCCCTCTCAAAATTGTTGAAATTCTCTTGAAGCTTTTAAAATTCTCTCTAGAATTTTCAAAATCCACTTCAACATGTTTACAATTTCACGTCAAAAAATGGCTAAAATTCCAGTTGAAATTTTTTCAAAGTCCCTTAAAAATTTTCCAATTTTTGTCCCAATTCTTCCCATTCCCATTGAAACTTTTCAAATCCCTCTCAAAATTGTTGAAATTCTCTTGAAGCTTTTAAAATTCTCTCTAGAATTTTCAAAATCCACTTCATCATGTTTACAATTTCACATAAAAAAAGGCTAAAATTCCAGTTGAAATTTTTTCAAAGTCCCTGAAAAATTTTCCAATTTTTGTCCCAATTCTTCCCATTCCCATTGAAACTTTTCAAATCCCTCTCCAAATTGTTGAAATTCTGTTGAAGCTTTTAAAATTCTCTCTAGAATTTTCAAAATCCATGGCCACATGTTTACAATTTCACGTCAAAAAATGGCTAAAATTCCAGTTGCAATTTTTCAAAGTCCCTGAAAAATTTTCCAATTTTTGTCCCAATTCTTCCCATTCCCATTGAAACTTTTCAAATCCCTCTCAAAATTGTGGAAATTCTCTTGAAGCTTTTAAAATTCTCTCTAGAATTTTCAAAATCCATGGCCACATGTTTACAATTTCACGTCAAAAAATGGCTAAAATTCCAGTTGAAATTTTTTCAAAGTCCCTTCAAAATTTTCCAATTTTTGTCCCAATTCTTCCCATTCCCATTGAAACTTTTCAAATCCCTCTCAAAATTGTTGAAATTCTCTTGAAGCTTTTAAAATTCTCTCTAGAATTTTCAAAATCCATGTCCACATGTTTACAATTTCACATAAAAAAAGGCTAAAATTCCAGTTGAAATTTTTTCAAAGTCCCTTAAAAATTTTCCAATTTTTGTCCCAATTCTTCCCATTCCCCATTGAAACTTTTCAAATCCCTCTCAAAATTGTTGAAATTCTCTTGAAGCTTTTAAAATTCTCTCTAGAATTTTCAAAATCCATGGCCACATGTTTACAATTTCACGTCAAAAATGGCTAAAATTCCAGTTGCAATTTTTTCAAAGTCCCTTAAAAATTTTCCAATTTTTGTCCCAATTCTTCCCATTCCCATTGAAACTTTTCAAATCCCTCTCCAAATTGTTGAAATTCTGTTGAAGCTTTTAAAATTCTCTCTAGAATTTTCAAAATCCATGGCCACATGTTTACAATTTCACGTGAAAAAATTGGTAAAATTCCAGTTGAAATTTTTTCAAAGTCCCTTCAAAATTTTCCAATTTTTGTCCCAATTCTTCCCATTCCCATTGAAACTTTTCAAATCCCTCTCAAAATTGTTGAAATTCTGTTGAAGCTTTTAAAATTCTCTCTAGAATTTTCAAAATCCATGTCCACATGTTTACAATTTCACGTCAAAAAATTGGAAAATTCCAGTTGAAATTTTTTCAAAGTCCCTTAAAAATTTTCCAATTTTTGTCCCAATTCTTCCCATTCCCATTGAAACTTTTCAAATCCCTCTCAAAATTGTTGAAATTCTGTTGAAGCTTTTAAAATTCTCTCTAGAATTTTCAAAATCCATGTCCACATGTTTACAATTTCACGTCAAAAAATGGCTAAAATTCCAGTTGCAATTTTTTCAAAGTCCCTTCAAAATTTTCCAATTTTTGTCCCAATTCTTCCCATTCCCATTGAAACTTTTCAAATCCCTCTCAAAATTGTTGAAATTCTCTTGAAGCTTTTAAAATTCTCTCTAGAATTTTCAAAATCCACTTCAACATGTTTACAATTTCACGTCAAAAAATGGCTAAAATTCCAGTTGAAATTTTTTCAAAGTCCCTTAAAAATTTTCCAATTTTTGTCCCAATTCTTCCCATTCCCCATTGAAACTTTTCAAATCCCTCTCAAAATTGTTGAAATTCTGTTGAAGCTTTTAAAATTCTCTCTAGAATTTTCAAAATCCATGTCCACATGTTTACAATTTCACATAAAAAAAGGCTAAAATTCCAGTTGAAATTTTTTCAAAGTCCCTGAAAAATTTTCCAATTTTTGTCCCAATTCTTCCCATTCCCATTGAAACTTTTCAAATCCCTCTCAAAATTGTTGAAATTCTGTTGAAGCTTTTAAAATTCTCTCTAGAATTTTCAAAATCCATGTCCACATGTTTACAATTTCACGTCAAAAAATGGCTAAAATTCCAGTTGCAATTTTTTCAAAGTCCCTTCAAAATTTTCCAATTTTTGTCCCAATTCTTCCCATTCCCATTGAAACTTTTCAAATCCCTCTCAAAATTGTTGAAATTCTCTTGAAGCTTTTAAAATTCTCTCTAGAATTTTCAAAATCCATGGCCACATGTTTACAATTTCACGTCAAAAAATGGCTAAAAATCCAGTTGAAATTTTTTCAAAGTCCCTTAAAAATTTTCCAATTTTTGTCCCAATTCTTCCCATTCCCATTGAAACTTTTCAAATCCCTCTCAAAATTGTTGAAATTCTCTTGAAGCTTTTAAAATTCTCTCTAGAATTTTCAAAATCCATGGCCACATGTTTACAATTTCACATAAAAAAAGGCTAAAATTCCAGTTGAAATTTTTTCAAAGTCCCTGAAAAATTTTCCAATTTTTGTCCCAATTCTTCCCATTCCCATTGAAACTTTTCAAATCCCTCTCAAAATTGTTGAAATTCTCTTGAAGCTTTTAAAATTCTCTCTAGAATTTTCAAAATCCATGGCCACATGTTTACAATTTCACGTCAAAAAATGGCTAAAATTCCAGTTGCAATTTTTTCAAAGTCCCTTCAAAATTTTCCAATTTTTGTCCCAATTCTTCCCATTCCCATTGAAACTTTTCAAATCCCTCTCAAAATTGTGGAAATTCTCTTGAAGCTTTTAAAATTCTCTCTAGAATTTTCAAAATCCATGGCCACATGTTTACAATTTCACGTCAAAAAATGGCTAAAATTCCAGTTGAAATTTTTTCAAAGTCCCTTAAAAATTTTCCAATTTTTGTCCCAATTCTTCCCATTCCCATTGAAACTTTTCAAATCCCTCTCAAAATTGTTGAAATTCTCTTGAAGCTTTTAAAATTCTCTCTAGAATTTTCAAAATCCATGTCCACATGTTTACAATTTCACATAAAAAAAGGCTAAAATTCCAGTTGAAATTTTTTCAAAGTCCCTTAAAAATTTTCCAATTTTTGTCCCAATTCTTCCCATTCCCATTGAAACTTTTCAAATCCCTCTCAAAATTGTTGAAATTCTCTTGAAGCTTTTAAAATTCTCTCTAGAATTTTCAAAATCCATGTCCACATGTTTACAATTTCACGTCAAAAAATGGCTAAAATTCCAGTTGAAATTTTTTCAAAGTCCCTTAAAAATTTTCCAATTTTTGTCCCAATTCTTCCCATTCCCATTGAAACTTTTCAAATCCCTCTCAAAATTGTTGAAATTCTCTTGAAGCTTTTAAAATTCTCTCTAGAATTTTCAAAATCCATGGCCACATGTTTACAATTTCACGTGAAAAAATTGGTAAAATTCCAGTTGAAATTTTTTCAAAGTCCCTTAAAAATTTTCCAATTTTTGTCCCAATTCTTCCCATTCCCATTGAAACTTTTCAAATCCCTCTCAAAATTGTTGAAATTCTGTTGAAGCTTTTAAAATTCTCTCTAGAATTTTCAAAATCCATGTCCACATGTTTACAATTTCACGTCAAAAAATTGGAAAATTCCAGTTGAAATTTTTTCAAAGTCCCTTAAAAATTTTCCAATTTTTGTCCCAATTCTTCCCATTCCCATTGAAACTTTTCAAATCCCTCTCAAAATTGTTGAAATTCTGTTGAAGCTTTTAAAATTCTCTCTAGAATTTTCAAAATCCATGTCCACATGTTTACAATTTCACGTCAAAAAATGGCTAAAATTCCAGTTGCAATTTTTTCAAAGTCCCTTAAAAATTTTCCAATTTTTGTCCCAATTCTTCCCATTCCCATTGAAACTTTTCAAATCCCTCTCAAAATTGTTGAAATTCTCTTGAAGCTTTTAAAATTCTCTCTAGAATTTTCAAAATCCACTTCAACATGTTTACAATTTCACGTCAAAAAATGGCTAAAATTCCAGTTGAAATTTTTTCAAAGTCCCTTAAAAATTTTCCAATTTTTGTCCCAATTCTTCCCATTCCCATTGAAACTTTTCAAATCCCTCTCAAAATTGTTGAAATTCTGTTGAAGCTTTTAAAATTCTCTCTAGAATTTTCAAAATCCATGTCCACATGTTTACAATTTCACATAAAAAAAGGCTAAAATTCCAGTTGAAATTTTTTCAAAGTCCCTTCAAAATTTTCCAATTTTTGTCCCAATTCTTCCCATTCCCATTGAAACTTTTCAAATCCCTCTCAAAATTGTTGAAATTCTGTTGAAGCTTTTAGAATTCTCTCTAGAATTTTCAAAATCCATGTCCACATGTTTACAATTTCACATAAAAAATGGCTAAAATTCCAGTTTAAATTTTTTCAAAGTCCCTGAAAAATTTTCCAATTTTTGTCCCAATTCTTCCCATTCCCATTGAAACTTTTCAAATCCCTCTCAAAATTGTTGAAATTCTGTTGAAGCTTTTAAAATTCTCTCTAGAATTTTCAAAATCCATGGCCACATGTTTACAATTTCACGTCAAAAAATGGCTAAAATTCCAGTTGCAATTTTTTCAAAGTCCCTTCAAAATTTTCCAATTTTTGTCCCAATTCTTCCCATTCCCATTGAAACTTTTCAAATCCCTCTCAAAATTGTTGAAATTCTCTTGAAGCTTTTAAAATTCTCTCTAGAATTTTCAAAATCCATGGCCACATGTTTACAATTTCACGTCAAAAAATGGCTAAAAATCCAGTTGAAATTTTTTCAAAGTCCCTTAAAAATTTTCCAATTTTTGTCCCAATTCTTCCCATTCCCATTGAAACTTTTCAAATCCCTCTCAAAATTGTTGAAATTCTCTTGAAGCTTTTAAAATTCTCTCTAGAATTTTCAAAATCCATGGCCACATGTTTACAATTTCACATAAAAAAAGGCTAAAATTCCAGTTGAAATTTTTTCAAAGTCCCTGAAAAATTTTCCAATTTTTGTCCCAATTCTTCCCATTCCCATTGAAACTTTTCAAATCCCTCTCAAAATTGTTGAAATTCTCTTGAAGCTTTTAAAATTCTCTCTAGAATTTTCAAAATCCATGGCCACATGTTTACAATTTCACGTCAAAAAATGGCTAAAATTCCAGTTGCAATTTTTTCAAAGTCCCTTCAAAATTTTCCAATTTTTGTCCCAATTCTTCCCATTCCCATTGAAACTTTTCAAATCCCTCTCAAAATTGTTGAAATTCTCTTGAAGCTTTTAAAATTCTCTCTAGAATTTTCAAAATCCATGGCCACATGTTTACAATTTCACGTCAAAAAATGGCTAAAATTCCAGTTGAAATTTTTTCAAAGTCCCTTAAAAATTTTCCAATTTTTGTCCCAATTCTTCCCATTCCCATTGAAACTTTTCAAATCCCTCTCAAAATTGTTGAAATTCTCTTGAAGCTTTTAAAATTCTCTCTAGAATTTTCAAAATCCATGTCCACATGTTTACAATTTCACATAAAAAAAGGCTAAAATTCCAGTTGAAATTTTTTCAAAGTCCCTTAAAAATTTTCCAATTTTTGTCCCAATTCTTCCCATTCCCATTGAAACTTTTCAAATCCCTCTCAAAATTGTTGAAATTCTCTTGAAGCTTTTAAAATTCTCTCTAGAATTTTCAAAATCCATGTCCACATGTTTACAATTTCACGTCAAAAAATGGCTAAAATTCCAGTTGAAATTTTTTCAAAGTCCCTTAAAAATTTTCCAATTTTTGTCCCAATTCTTCCCATTCCCATTGAAACTTTTCAAATCCCTCTCCAAATTGTTGAAATTCTGTTGAAGCTTTTAAAATTCTCTCTAGAATTTTCAAAATCCACTTCAACATGTTTACAATTTCACGTGAAAAAATTGGTAAAATTCCAGTTGAAATTTTTTCAAAGTCCCTTCAAAATTTTCCAATTTTTGTCCCAATTCTTCCCATTCCCATTGAAACTTTTCAAATCCCTCTCAAAATTGTTGAAATTCTCTTGAAGCTTTTAAAATTCTCTCTAGAATTTTCAAAATCCATGTCCACATGTTTACAATTTCACGTCAAAAAATTGGAAAATTCCAGTTGAAATTTTTTCAAAGTCCCTTAAAAATTTTCCAATTTTTGTCCCAATTCTTCCCATTCCCATTGAAACTTTTCAAATCCCTCTCAAAATTGTTGAAATTCTGTTGAAGCTTTTAAAATTCTCTCTAGAATTTTCAAAATCCATGTCCACATGTTTACAATTTCACGTCAAAAAATGGCTAAAATTCCAGTTGCAATTTTTTCAAAGTCCCTTCAAAATTTTCCAATTTTTGTCCCAATTCTTCCCATTCCCATTGAAACTTTTCAAATCCCTCTCAAAATTGTTGAAATTCTCTTGAAGCTTTTAAAATTCTCTCTAGAATTTTCAAAATCCACTTCAACATGTTTACAATTTCACGTCAAAAAATGGCTAAAATTCCAGTTGAAATTTTTTCAAAGTCCCTTCAAAATTTTCCAATTTTTGTCCCAATTCTTCCCATTCCCATTGAAACTTTTCAAATCCCTCTCAAAATTGTTGAAATTCTGTTGAAGCTTTTAAAATTCTCTCTAGAATTTTCAAAATCCATGTCCACATGTTTACAATTTCACATAAAAAAAGGCTAAAATTCCAGTTGAAATTTTTTCAAAGTCCCTGAAAAATTTTCCAATTTTTGTCCCAATTCTTCCCATTCCCATTGAAACTTTTCAAATCCCTCTCCAAATTGTTGAAATTCTCTTGAAGCTTTTAAAATTCTCTCTAGAATTTTCAAAATCCATGTCCACATGTTTACAATTTCACGTCAAAAAATGGCTAAAATTCCAGTTGCAATTTTTTCAAAGTCCCTTCAAAATTTTCCAATTTTTGTCCCAATTCTTCCCATTCCCATTGAAACTTTTCAAATCCCTCTCAAAATTGTTGAAATTCTCTTGAAGCTTTTAAAATTCTCTCTAGAATTTTCAAAATCCATGTCCACATGTTTACAATTTCACGTCAAAAAATGGCTAAAATTCCAGTTGAAATTTTTTCAAAGTCCCTTAAAAATTTTCCAATTTTTGTCCCAATTCTTCCCATTCCCATTGAAACTTTTCAAATCCCTCTCAAAATTGTGGAAATCCTGTTGAAAGTTTGAAACTTCTCTCTAGAATTTTCAAAATCCACTTCAACATGTCTACATTTTCACGTCAAAATTGCTAAAATGCCAGTTGAAATTTTTTCAAAGTCCCTTAAAAACTTTCCAATTTTCGTCTCAATTCTTCCCATTCCCATTGAAACTTTTCAAATCCTTCTCAAAACTGTTGAAATTCTGTTGAAGCTTTTAAAATTCTCTCTAGAATTTTCAAAATCCACTTCAACATGTTTACAATTTCACATCCAAATTCCTAAAATTCCAGTTGCAATTTTTTCAAAGTCCCTTAAAAATTTTCCAATTTTCATCCCAATTCTTCCCATTGCCATTGAAACTTTTCAAATCCCTCTCAAAATTGTTGAAATTCTCTTGAAGCTTTTAAAATTCTCTCTAGAATTTTCAAAATCCATGTCCACATGTTTACAATTTCACGTCAAAAAATGGCTAAAATTCCAGTTGCAATTTTTTCAAAGTCCCTTCAAAATTTTCCAATTTTTGTCCCAATTCTTCCCATTCCCATTGAAACTTTTCAAATCCCTCTCAAAATTGTTGAAATTCTGTTGAAGCTTTTAAAATTCTCTCTAGAATTTTCAAAATCCACTTCAACATGTTTACAATTTCACGTCAAAAAATGGCTAAAATTCCAGTTGAAATTTTTTCAAAGTCCCTTCAAAATTTTCCAATTTTTGTCCCAATTCTTCCCATTCCCATTGAAACTTTTCAAATCCCTCTCAAAATTGTTGAAATTCTGTTGAAGCTTTTAAAATTCTCTCTAGAATTTTCAAAATCCATGTCCACATGTTTACAATTTCACATAAAAAAAGGCTAAAATTCCAGTTGAAATTTTTTCCAAGTCCCTGAAAAATTTTCCAATTTTTGTCCCAATTCTTCCCATTCCCATTGAAACTTTTCAAATCCCTCTCCAAATTGTTGAAATTCTGTTGAAGCTTTTAAAATTCTCTCTAGAATTTTCAAAATCCATGTCCACATGTTTACAATTTCACGTCAAAAAATGGCTAAAATTCCAGTTGCAATTTTTTCAAAGTCCCTTCAAAATTTTCCAATTTTTGTCCCAATTCTTCCCATTCCCATTGAAACTTTTCAAATCCCTCTCAAAATTGTTGAAATTCTCTTGAAGCTTTTAAAATTCTCTCTAGAATTTTCAAAATCCATGTCCACATGTTTACAATTTCACGTCAAAAAATGGCTAAAATTCCAGTTGAAATTTTTTCAAAGTCCCTTATAAATTTTCCAATTTTTGTCCCAATTCTTCCCATTCCCATTGAAACTTTTCAAATCCCTCTCAAAATTGTGGAAATCCTGTTGAAAGTTTGAAACTTCTCTCTAGAATTTTCAAAATCCACTTCAACATGTCTACATTTTCACGTCAAAAAATTGCTAAAATGCCAGTTGAAATTTTTTCAAAGTCCCTTAAAAACTTTCCAATTTTCGTCTCAATTCTTCCCATTCCCATTGAAACTTTTCAAATCCTTCTCAAAACTGTTGAAATTCTGTTGAAGCTTTTAAAATTCTCTCTAGAATTTTCAAAATCCACTTCAACATGTTTACAATTTCACATCCAAATTCCTAAAATTCCAGTTGCAATTTTTTCAAAGTCCCTTAAAAATTTTCCAATTTTCATCCCAATTCTTCCCATTGCCATTGAAACTTTTCAAATCCCTCTCAAAATTGTTGAAATTCTCTTGAAGCTTTTAAAATTCTCTCTAGAATTTTCAAAATCCATGTCCACATGTTTACAATTTCACGTCAAAAAATGGCTAAAATTCCAGTTGAAATTTTGTCAAAGTCCCTTAAAAATTTTCCAATTTTTGTCCCAATTCTTCCCATTCCCATTGAAACTTTTCAAATCCCTCTCAAAATTGTTGAAATTCTGTTGAAGCTTTTAAAATTCTCTCTAGAATTTTCAAAATCCATGTCCACATGTTTACAATTTCACGTCAAAAAATGGCTAAAATTCCAGTTGAAATTTTTTCAAAGTCCCTTAAAAATTTTCCAATTTTTGTCCCAATTCTTCCCATTCCCATTGAAACTTTTCAAGTCCCTCTCAAAATTGTGGAAATTCTGTTGAAGCTTTTAAAATTCTCTCTAGAATTTTCAAAATCCATGTCCACATGTTTACAATTTCACGTCAAAAAATGGCTAAAATTCCAGTTGCAATTTTTTCAAAGTCCCTTAAAAATTTTCCAATTTTTGTCCCAATTCTTCCCATTCCCATTGAAACTTTTCAAATCCCTCTCAAAATTGTTGAAATTCTCTTGAAGCTTTTAAAATTCTCTCTAGAATTTTCAAAATCCATGTCCACATGTTTACAATTTCACGTCAAAAAATGGCTAAAATTCCAGTTGAAATTTTGTCAAAGTCCCTTAAAAATTTTCCAATTTTTGTCCCAATTCTTCCCATTCCCATTGAAACTTTTCAAATCCCTCTCAAAATTGTTGAAATTCTCTTGAAGCTTTTAAAATTCTCTCTAGAATTTTCAAAATCCATGTCCACATGTTTACAATTTCACGTCAAAAAATGGCTAAAATTCCAGTTGAAATTTTTTCAAAGTCCCTTAAAAATTTTCAATTTTTGTCCCAATTCTTCCCATTCCCATTGAAACTTTTCAAATCCCTCTCAAAATTGTTGAAATTCTGTTGAAGCTTTTAAAATTCTCTCTAGAATTTTCAAAATCCATGTCCACATGTTTACAATTTCACATAAAAAAAGGCTAAAATTCCAGTTGAAATTTTTTCAAAGTCCCTTCAAAATTTTCCAATTTTTGTCCCAATTCTTCCCATTCCCATTGAAACTTTTCAAATCCCTCTCAAAACTGTTGAAATCCTATTGAAAGTTTGAAACTTCTCTCTAGAATTTTCAAAATCCACTTCAACATGTTTACAATTTCACGTCAAAAAATGGCTAAAATTCCAGTTGAAATTTTTTCAAAGTCCCTTAAAAATTTTCCAATTTTTGCCCCAATTCTTCCCATTCCCATTGAAACTTTTCAAATCCCTCTCAAAATTGTTGAAATTCTGTTGAAGCTTTTAAAATTCTCCCTAGAATTTTCAAAATCCATGTCCACATGTTTACAATTTCACGTCAAAATTGCTAAAATTCCAGTTGAAATTTTTTCAAAGTCCCTGAAAAATTTTCCAATTTTTGTCCCAATTCTTCCCATTCCCATTGAAACTTTTCAAATCCCTCTCCAAATTGTTGAAATTCTGTTGAAGCTTTTAAAATTCTCTCTAGAATTTTCAAAATCCACTTCATCATGTTTACAATTTCACGTCAAAAAATGGCTAAAATTCCAGTTGCAATTTTTCAAAGTCCCTTAAAAATTTTCCAATTTTTGTCCCAATTCTTCCCATTCCCATTGAAACTTTTCAAATCCCTCTCAAAATTGTTGAAATTCTCTTGAAGCTTTTAAAATTCTCTCTAGAATTTTCAAAATCCACTTCATCATGTTTACAATTTCACGTCAAAAAATGGCTAAAATTCCAGTTGAAATTTTTTCAAAGTCCCTTCAAAAATTTCCAATTTTTGTCCCAATTCTTCCCATTCCCATTGAAACTTTTCAAATCCCTCTCAAAATTGTTGAAATTCTCTTGAAGCTTTTAAAATTCTCTCTAGAATTTTCAAAATCCATGGCCACATGTTTACAATTTCACGTCAAAAAATGGCTAAAATTCCAGTTGAAATTTTTTCAAAGTCCCTTCAAAATTTTCCAATTTTTGTCCCAATTCTTCCCATTCCCATTGAAACTTTTCAAATCCCTCTCCAAATTGTTGAAATTCTGTTGAAGCTTTTAAAATTCTCTCTAGAATTTTCAAAATCCATGGCCACATGTTTACAATTTCACGTGAAAAAATTGGTAAAATTCCAGTTGAAATTTTTTCAAAGTCCCTTCAAAATTTTCCAATTTTTGTCCCAATTCTTCCCATTCCCATTGAAACTTTTCAAATCCCTCTCAAAATTGTTGAAATTCTGTTGAAGCTTTTAAAATTCTCTCTAGAATTTTCAAAATCCATGTCCACATGTTTACAATTTCACGTCAAAAAATTGGAAAATTCCAGTTGAAATTTTTTCAAAGTCCCTTAAAAATTTTCCAATTTTTGTCCCAATTCTTCCCATTCCCATTGAAACTTTTCAAATCCCTCTCAAAATTGTTGAAATTCTCTTGAAGCTTTTAAAATTCTCTCTAGAATTTTCAAAATCCATGTCCACATGTTTACAATTTCACGTCAAAAAATGGCTAAAATTCCAGTTGCAATTTTTTCAAAGTCCCTTCAAAATTTTCCAATTTTTGTCCCAATTCTTCCCATTCCCATTGAAACTTTTCAAATCCCTCTCAAAATTGTTGAAATTCTCTTGAAGCTTTTAAAATTCTCTCTAGAATTTTCAAAATCCACTTCAACATGTTTACAATTTCACGTCAAAAAATGGCTAAAATTCCAGTTGAAATTTTTTCAAAGTCCCTTAAAAATTTTCCAATTTTTGTCCCAATTCTTCCCATTCCCATTGAAACTTTTCAAATCCCTCTCCAAATTGTTGAAATTCTGTTGAAGCTTTTAAAATTCTCTCTAGAATTTTCAAAATCCATGTCCACATGTTTACAATTTCACATAAAAAAAGGCTAAAATTCCAGTTGAAATTTTTTCAAAGTCCCTGAAAAATTTTCCAATTTTTGTCCCAATTCTTCCCATTCCCATTGAAACTTTTCAAATCCCTCTCCAAATTGTTGAAATTCTGTTGAAGCTTTTAAAATTCTCTCTAGAATTTTCAAAATCCATGTCCACATGTTTACAATTTCACGTCAAAAAATGGCTAAAATTCCAGTTGCAATTTTTTCAAAGTCCCTTCAAAATTTTCCAATTTTTGTCCCAATTCTTCCCATTCCCATTGAAACTTTTCAAATCCCTCTCAAAATTGTTGAAATTCTCTTGAAGCTTTTAAAATTCTCTCTAGAATTTTCAAAATCCATGTCCACATGTTTACAATTTCACGTCAAAAAATGGCTAAAATTCCAGTTGCAATTTTTTCAAAGTCCCTTAAAAATTTTCCAATTTTTGTCCCAATTCTTCCCATTCCCATTGAAACTTTTCAAATCCCTCTCAAAATTGTGGAAATCCTGTTGAAAGTTTGAAACTTCTCTCTAGAATTTTCAAAACCCACTTCAACATGTCTACATTTTCACGTCAAAATTGCTAAAATGCCAGTTGAAATTTTTTCAAAGTCCCTTAAAAACTTTCCAATTTTCGTCTCAATTCTTCCCATTCCCATTGAAACTTTTCAAATCCTTCTCAAAACTGTTGAAATTCTGTTGAAGCTTTTAAAATTCTCTCTAGAATTTTCAAAATCCACTTCAACATGTTTACAATTTCACATCCAAATTCCTAAAATTCCAGTTGCAATTTTTTCAAAGTCCCTTAAAAATTTTCCAATTTTCATCCCAATTCTTCCCATTGCCATTGAAACTTTTCAAATCCCTCTCAAAATTGTTGAAATTCTCTTGAAGCTTTTAAAATTCTCTCTAGAATTTTCAAAATCCATGTCCACATGTTTACAATTTCACGTCAAAAAATGGCTAAAATTCCAGTTGCAATTTTTTCAAAGTCCCTTCAAAATTTTCCAATTTTTGTCCCAATTCTTCCCATTCCCATTGAAACTTTTCAAATCCCTCTCAAAATTGTTGAAATTCTGTTGAAGCTTTTAAAATTCTCTCTAGAATTTTCAAAATCCACTTCAACATGTTTACAATTTCACGTCAAAAAATGGCTAAAATTCCAGTTGAAATTTTGTCAAAGTCCCTTAAAAATTTTCCAATTTTTGTCCCAATTCTTCCCATTCCCATTGAAACTTTTCAAATCCCTCTCAAAATTGTTGAAATTCTGTTGAAGCTTTTAAAATTCTCTCTAGAATTTTCAAAATCCATGTCCACATGTTTACAATTTCACATAAAAAAAGGCTAAAATTCCAGTTGAAATTTTTTCAAAGTCCCTGAAAAATTTTCCAATTTTTGTCCCAATTCTTCCCATTCCCATTGAAACTTTTCAAATCCCTCTCCAAATTGTTGAAATTCTGTTGAAGCTTTTAAAATTCTCTCTAGAATTTTCAAAATCCATGTCCACATGTTTACAATTTCACGTCAAAAAATGGCTAAAATTCCAGTTGAAATTTTTTCAAAGTCCCTTCAAAATTTTCCAATTTTTGTCCCAATTCTTCCCATTCCCATTGAAACTTTTCAAATCCCTCTCAAAATTGTTGAAATTCTCTTGAAGCTTTTAAAATTCTCTCTAGAATTTTCAAAATCCATGTCCACATGTTTACAATTTCACGTCAAAAAATGGCTAAAATTCCAGTTGCAATTTTTTCAAAGTCCCTTAAAAATTTTCCAATTTTTGTCCCAATTCTTCCCATTCCCATTGAAACTTTTCAAATCCCTCTCAAAATTGTGGAAATCCTGTTGAAAGTTTGAAACTTCTCTCTAGAATTTTCAAAATCCACTTCAACATGTCTACATTTTCACGTCAAAATTGCTAAAATGCCAGTTGAAATTTTTTCAAAGTCCCTTAAAAACTTTCCAATTTTCGTCTCAATTCTTCCCATTCCCATTGAAACTTTTCAAATCCTTCTCAAAACTGTTGAAATTCTGTTGAAGCTTTTAAAATTCTCTCTAGAATTTTCAAAATCCACTTCAACATGTTTACAATTTCACATCCAAATTCCTAAAATTCCAGTTGCAATTTTTTCAAAGTCCCTTAAAAATTTTCCAATTTTCATCCCAATTCTTCCCATTGCCATTGAAACTTTTCAAATCCCTCTCAAAATTGTTGAAATTCTCTTGAAGCTTTTAAAATTCTCTCTAGAATTTTCAAAATCCATGTCCACATGTTTACAATTTCACGTCAAAAAATGGCTAAAATTCCAGTTGAAATTTTGTCAAAGTCCCTTAAAAATTTTCCAATTTTTGTCCCAATTCTTCCCATTCCCATTGAAACTTTTCAAATCCCTCTCAAAATTGTTGAAATTCTGTTGAAGCTTTTAAAATTCTCTCTAGAATTTTCAAAATCCATGTCCACATGTTTACAATTTCACGTCAAAAAATGGCTAAAATTCCAGTTGAAATTTTTTCAAAGTCCCTTAAAAATTTTCCAATTTTTGTCCCAATTCTTCCCATTCCCATTGAAACTTTTCAAGTCCCTCTCAAAATTGTGGAAATTCTGTTGAAGCTTTTAAAATTCTCTCTAGAATTTTCAAAATCCATGTCCACATGTTTACAATTTCACGTCAAAAAATGGCTAAAATTCCAGTTGCAATTTTTTCAAAGTCCCTTCAAAATTTTCCAATTTTTGTCCCAATTCTTCCCATTCCCATTGAAACTTTTCAAATCCCTCTCAAAATTGTTGAAATTCTCTTGAAGCTTTTAAAATTCTCTCTAGAATTTTCAAAATCCATGTCCACATGTTTACAATTTCACGTCAAAAAATGGCTAAAATTCCAGTTGAAATTTTGTCAAAGTCCCTTAAAAATTTTCCAATTTTTGTCCCAATTCTTCCCATTCCCATTGAAACTTTTCAAATCCCTCTCAAAATTGTTGAAATTCTCTTGAAGCTTTTAAAATTCTCTCTAGAATTTTCAAAATCCATGTCCACATGTTTACAATTTCACGTCAAAAAATGGCTAAAATTCCAGTTGAAATTTTTTCAAAGTCCCTTAAAAATTTTCAATTTTTGTCCCAATTCTTCCCATTCCCATTGAAACTTTTCAAATCCCTCTCAAAATTGTTGAAATTCTGTTGAAGCTTTTAAAATTCTCTCTAGAATTTTCAAAATCCATGTCCACATGTTTACAATTTCACATAAAAAAAGGCTAAAATTCCAGTTGAAATTTTTTCAAAGTCCCTTCAAAATTTTCCAATTTTTGTCCCAATTCTTCCCATTCCCATTGAAACTTTTCAAATCCCTCTCAAAACTGTTGAAATCCTATTGAAAGTTTGAAACTTCTCTCTAGAATTTTCAAAATCCACTTCAACATGTTTACAATTTCACGTCAAAAAATGGCTAAAATTCCAGTTGAAATTTTTTCAAAGTCCCTTAAAAATTTTCCAATTTTTGCCCCAATTCTTCCCATTCCCATTGAAACTTTTCAAATCCCTCTCAAAATTGTTGAAATTCTGTTGAAGCTTTTAAAATTCTCCCTAGAATTTTCAAAATCCATGTCCACATGTTTACAATTTCACGTCAAAATTGCTAAAATTCCAGTTGAAATTTTTTCAAAGTCCCTGAAAAATTTTCCAATTTTTGTCCCAATTCTTCCCATTCCCATTGAAACTTTTCAAATCCCTCTCCAAATTGTTGAAATTCTGTTGAAGCTTTTAAAATTCTCTCTAGAATTTTCAAAATCCACTTCATCATGTTTACAATTTCACGTCAAAAAATGGCTAAAATTCCAGTTGCAATTTTTCAAAGTCCCTTAAAAATTTTCCAATTTTTGTCCCAATTCTTCCCATTCCCATTGAAACTTTTCAAATCCCTCTCAAAATTGTTGAAATTCTCTTGAAGCTTTTAAAATTCTCTCTAGAATTTTCAAAATCCACTTCATCATGTTTACAATTTCACGTCAAAAAATGGCTAAAATTCCAGTTGAAATTTTTTCAAAGTCCCTTCAAAATTTTCCAATTTTTGTCCCAATTCTTCCCATTCCCATTGAAACTTTTCAAATCCCTCTCCAAATTGTTGAAATTCTGTTGAAGCTTTTAAAATTCTCTCTAGAATTTTCAAAATCCATGGCCACATGTTTACAATTTCACGTCAAAAATTGGTAAAATTCCAGTTGAAATTTTTTCAAACCTTCCAATTTTTGTCCCAATTCTTCCCATTCCCATTGAAACTTTTCAAATCCCTCTCAAAATTGTTGAAATTCTGTTGAAGCTTTTAAAATTCTCTCTAGAATTTTCAAAATCCATGTCCACATGTTT
>NW_028116348.1:0-23289 GCF_964273445.1 Streptopelia decaocto
ATTGAAACTTTTCAAATCCCTCTCAAAATTGTTGAAATTCTCTTGAAGCCTTTAAAATTCTCTCTAGAATTTTCAAAATCCATGTCCACATGTTTACAATTTCACGTCAAAAAATTGCTAAAATTCCAGTTGAAACTTTTTCAAAGTCCCTTAAAAATTTTCCAATTTTTGTCCCAATTCTTCCCATTCCCATTGAAACTTTTCAAATCCCTCTCAAAATTGTTGAAATTCTGTTGAAGCTTTTAAAATTCTCTCTAGAATTTTCAAAATCCATGTCCACATGTTCACAATTCCACGTCAAAAAATTGCTAAAATTCCAGTTGAAATTTTTTCAAAGTCCTTAAAAATTTCCAATTTTTGTCCCAATTCTTCCCATTCCCATTGAAACTTTTCAAATCCCTCTCAACATTGTTGAAATTCTGTTGAAGCTTTTAGAATTCTCTCTAGAATTTTCAAAATCCATGTCCACATGTTCACAATTCCACGTCAAAAAATTGGTAAAATTCCAGTTGAAATTTTTTCAAAGTCCCTTAAAAATTTTCCAATTTTTGTCCCAATTCTTCCCATTCCCATTGAAACTTTTCAAATCCCTCTCAAAATTGTTGAAATTCTGTTGAAGCTTTTAAAATTCTCTCTAGAATTTTCAAAATCCATGTCCACATGTTTACAATTTCACGTCAAAAAATGGCTAAAATTCCAGTTGAAATTTTTTCAAAGTCCCTTAAAAATTTTCCAATTTTTGTCCCAATTCTTCCCATTCCCATTGAAACTTTTCAAATCCCTCTCAAAATTGTTGAAATTCTCTTGAAGATTTTAGAATTCTCTCTAGAATTTTCAAAATCCATGTCCACATGTTTACAATTTCACGTCAAAAAATGGCTAAAATTCCAGTTGAAATTTTTTCAAAGTCCCTTCAAAATTTTCCAATTTTTGTCCCAATTCTTCCCATTCCCATTGAAACTTTTCAAATCCCTCTCAACATTGTTGAAATTCTCTTGAAGATTTAAAATTCTCTCTAGAATTTTCAAAATCCATGTCCACATGTTTACAATTCCACGTCAAAAAATGGCTAAAATTCCAGTTGAAATTTTTTCAAAGTCCCTTAAAAATTTTCCAATTTTTGTCCCAATTCTTCCCATTCCCATTGAAACTTTTCAAATCCCTCTCAACATTGTTGAAATTCTGTTGAAGCTTTTAGAATTCTCTCTAGAATTTTCAAAATCCATGTCCACATGTTTACAATTTCACGTCAAAAAATGGCTAAAATTCCAGTTGAAATTTTTTCGAAGTCCCTTAAAAATTTTCCAATTTTTGTCCCAATTCTTCCCATTCCCATTGAAACTTTTCAAATCCCTCTCAAAATTGTTGAAATTCTGTTGAAGCTTTTAGAATTCTCTCTAGAATTTTCAAAATCCATGTCCACATGTTTACAATTTCACGTCAAAAAATGGCTAAAATTCCAGTTGAAATTTTTTCAAAGTCCCTTAAAAATTTTCCAATTTTTGTCCCAATTCTTCCCATTCCCATTGAAACTTTTCAAATCTCTCTCAAAATTGTTGAAATTCTGTTGAATCTTTTAGAATTCTCTCTAGAATTTTCAAAATCCATGTCCACATGTTTACAATTTCACAGAAAAAAATGGCTAAAATTCCAGTTGAAATTTTTTCAAAGTCCCTTAAAAATTTTCCAATTTTTGTCCCAATTCTTCCCATTCCCATTGAAACTTTTCAAATCCCTCTCAAAATTGTTGAAATTCTGTTAAAGCTTTTAAAATTCTCTCTAGAATTTTCAAAATCCATGTCCACATGTTTACAATTTCACGTCAAAAAATGGCTAAAATTCCAGTTGAAATTTTTTCAAAGTCCCTTAAAAATTTTCCAATTTTTGTCCCAATTCTTCCCATTCCCATTGAAACTTTTCAAATCCCTCTCAAAATTGTTGAAATTCTGTTGAAGCTTTTAAAATTCTCTCTAGAATTTTCAAAATCCATGTCCACATGTTTACAATTTCACGTCAAAAAATGGCTAAAATTCCAGTTGAAATTTTTTCAAAGTCCCTTAAAAATTTTCCAATTTTTGTCCCAATTCTTCCCATTCCCATTGAAACTTTTCAAATCCCTCTCAGAATTGTTGAAATTCTGTTGAAGCTTTTAAAATTCTCTCTAGAATTTTCAAAATCCATGTCCACATGTTTACAATTTCACGTCAAAAAATGGCTAAAATTACAGTTGAAATTTTTTCAAAGTCCCTTAAAAATTTTCCAATTTTTGTCCCAATTCTTCCCATTCCCATTGAAACTTTTCAAATCCCTCTCAGAATTGTTGAAATTCTGTTGAAGCTTTTAAAATTCTCTCTAGAATTTTCAAAATCCATGTCCACATGTTTACAATTCCACGTCAAAAAATGGCTAAAATTCCAGTTGAAATTTTTTCAAAGTCCCTTAAAAATTTTCCAATTTTTGTCCCAATTCTTCCCATTCCCATTGAAACTTTTCAAATCCCTCTCAGAATTGTTGAAATTCTGTTGAAGCTTTTAAAATTCTCTCTAGAATTTTCAAAATCCATGTCCACATGTTTACAATTTCACATAAAAAATGGCTAAAATTCCAGTTGAAATTTTTTCAAAGTCCCTTAAAAATTTTCCAATTTTTGTCCCAATTCTTCCCATTCCCACTGAAACTTTTCAAATCCCTCTCAGAATTGTTGAAATTCTGTTGAAGCTTTTAAAATTCTCTCTAGAATTTTCAAAATCCATGTCCACATGTTTACAATTTCACGTCAAAAAATGGCTAAAATTTCAGTTGAAATTTTTTCAAAGTCCCTGAAAAATTTTCCAATTTTTGTCCCAATTCTTCCCATTCCCATTGAAACTTTTCAAATCCCTCTCAGAATTGTTGAAATTCTGTTGAAGCTTTTAAAATTCTCTCTAGAATTTTCAAAATCCATGTCCACATGTTCACAATTCCACGGCAAAAAATTGCTAAAATTCCAGTTGAAATTTTTTCAAAGTCCCTTAAAAATTTTCCAATTTTTGTCCCAATTCTTCCCATTCCCATTGAAACTTTTCAAATCCCTCTCAAAATTGTTGAAATTCTGTTGAAGCTTTTAAAATTCTCTCTAGAATTTTCAAAATCCATGTCCACATGTTTACAATTTCACATAAAAAAATGGCTAAAATTTCAGTTGAAATTTTTTCAAAGTCCCTGAAAAATTTTCCAATTTTTGTCCCAATTCTTCCCATTCCCATTGAAACTTTTCAAATCCCTCTCAAAATTGTTGAAATTCTGTTGAAGCTTTTAAAATTCTCTCTAGAATTTTCAAAATCCATGTCCACATGTTCACAATTCCACGTCAAAAAATGGCTAAAATTCCAGTTGAAATTTTTTCAAAGTCCCTTAAAAATTTTCCAATTTTTGTCCCAATTCTTCCCATTCCCATTGAAACTTTTCAAATCCCTCTCAAAATTGTTGAAATTCTGTTGAAGCTTTTAGAATTCTCTCTAGAATTTTCAAAATCCATGTCCACATGTTTACAATTTCACGTCAAAAAATGGCTAAAATTCAGTTGAAATTTTTTCAAAGTCCCTTAAAAATTTTCCAATTTTTGTCCCAATTCTTCCCATTCCCATTGAAACTTTTCAAATCCCTCTCAAAATTGTTGAAATTCTCTTGAAGCTTTTAGAATTCTCTCTAGAATTTTCAAAATCCATGTCCACATGTTTACAATTTCACGTCAAAAAATGGCTAAAATTCCAGTTGAAATTTTTTCAAAGTCCCTGAAAAATTTTCCAATTTTTGTCCCAATTCTTCCCATTCCCATTGAAACTTTTCAAATCCCTCTCAGAATTGTTGAAATTCTGTTGAAGCTTTTAGAATTCTCTCTAGAATTTTCAAAATCCATGTCCACATGTTCACAATTTCACGTCAAAAAATGGCTAAAATTCCAGTTGAAATTTTTTCAAAGTCCCTTAAAAATTTTCCAATTTTTGTCCCAATTCTTCCCATTCCCATTGAAACTTTTCAAATCCCTCTCAAAATTGTTGAAATTCTGTTGAAGCTTTTAAAATTCTCTCTAGAATTTTCAAAATCCATGGCCACATGTTTACAATTTCACGTCAAAAAATGGCTAAAATTCCAGTTGAAATTTTTTCAAAGTCCCTTAAAAATTTTCCAATTTTTGTCCCAATTCTTCCCATTCCCATTGAAACTTTTCAAATTCCTCTCAAAATGGTTGAAATTCTGTTGAAGCTTTTAAAATTCTCTCTAGAATTTTCAAAATCCATGGCCACATGTTTACAATTTCACGTAAAAAAATGGCTAAAATTCCAGTTGAAATTTTTTCAAAGTCCCTTAAAAATTTTCCAATTTTTGTCCCAATTCTTCCCATTCCCAATGAAACTTTTCAAATCCCTCTCAAAATTGTTGAAATTCTCTTGAAGCTTTTAAAATTCTCTCTAGAATTTTCAAAATCCATGGCCACATGTTTACAATTTCACGTCAAAAAATGGCTAAAATTCCAGTTGAAATTTTTTCAAAGTCCCTTAAAAATTTTCCAATTTTTGTCCCAATTCTTCCCATTCCCATTGAAACTTTTCAAATCCCTCTCCAAATTGTTGAAATTCTCTTGAAGCTTTTAAAATTCTCTCTAGAATTTTCAAAATCCATGTCCACATGTTTACAATTTCACGTCAAAAAATTGCTAAAATTCCAGTTGAAATTTTTTCAAAGTCCCTTAAAAATTTTCCAATTTTTGTCCCAATTCTTCCCATTCCCATTGAAACTTTTCAAATTCCTCTCAAAATTGTTGAAATTCTGTTGAAGCTTTTAAAATTCTCTCTAGAATTTTCAAAATCCATGGCCACATGTTTACAATTTCACGTCAAAAAATGGCTAAAATTCCAGTTGAAATTTTTTCAAAGTCCCTTCAAAATTTTCCAATTTTTGTCCCAATTCTTCCCATTCCCATTGAAACTTTTCAAATCCCTCTCAAAATTGTTGAAATTCTGTTGAAGCTTTTAAAATTCTCTCTAGAATTTTCAAAATCCATGTCCACATGTTTACAATTTCACGTCAAAAAATGGCTAAAATTCCAGTTGAAATTTTTTCAAAGTCCCTTCAAAATTTTCCAATTTTTGTCCCAATTCTTCCCATTCCCATTGAAACTTTTCAAATGCCTCTCAAAATTGTTGAAATTCTCTTGAAGCTTTTAAAATTCTCTCTAGAATTTTCAAAATCCATGGCCACATGTTTACAATTTCACGTCATAAAATTGCTAAAATTCCAGTTGAAATTTTTTCAAAGTCCCTTAAAAATTTTCCCATTTTTGTCCCAATTCTTCCCATTCCCATTGAAACTTTTCAAATCCCTCTCAAAATTGTTGAAATTCTGTTGAAGCTTTTAAAATTCTCTCTAGAATTTTCAAAATCCATGGCCACATGTTTACAATTTCACGTCAAAAAATGGCTAAAATTCCAGTTGAAATTTTTTCAAAGTCCCTTAAAAATTTTCCAATTTTTGTCCCAATTCTTCCCATTCCCATTGAAACTTTTCAAATCCCTCTCCAAATTGTTGAAATTCTCTTGAAGCTTTTAAAATTCTCTCTAGAATTTTCAAAATCCATGGCCACATGTTTACAATTTACCGTCAAATAATTGCTAAAATTCCAGTTGAAATTTTTTCAAAGTCCCTTAAAAATTTTCCAATTTTTGTCCCAATTCTTCCCATTCCCATTGAAACTTTTCAAATCCCTCTCAAAATTGTTGAAATTCTGTTAAAGCTTTTAAAATTCTCTCTAGAATTTTCAAAATCCATGTCCACATGTTTACAATTTCACGTCAAAAAATGGCTAAAATTCCAGTTGAAATTTTTCAAGGTCCCTTAAAAATTTTCCAATTTTTGTCCCAATTCTTCCCATTCCCATTGAAACTTTTCAAATCCCTCTCAAAATTGTTGAAATTCTCTTGAAGCTTTTAAAATTCTCTCTAGAATTTTCAAAATCCATGGCCACATGTTTACAATTTCACGTCAAAAAATGGCTAAAATTCCAGTTGAAATTTTTTCAAAGTCCCTTAAAAATTTTCCAATTTTTGTCCCAATTCTTCCCATTCCCATTGAAACTTTTCAAATCCCTCTCAAAATTGTTGAAATTCTCTTGAAGCTTTTAAAATTCTCTCTAGAATTTTCAAAATCCATGGCCACATGTTTACAATTTCACGTCAAAAAATGGCTAAAATTCCAGTTGAAATTTTTTCAAAGTCCCTTAAAAATTTTCCAATTTTTGTCCCAATTCTTCCCATTCCCATTGAAACTTTCAAATCCCTCTCCAAATTGTTGAAATTCTCTTGAAGCTTTTAAAATTCTCTCTAGAATTTTCAAAATCCATGTCCACATGTTTACAATTTCACGTAAAAAAAATGGTAAAATTCCAGTTGAAATTTTTTCAAAGTCCCTTAAAAATTTTCCAATTTTTGTCCCAATTCTTCCCATTCCCATTGAAACTTTTCAAATCCCTCTCAAAATTGTTGAAATTCTGTTGAAGCTTTTAAAATTCTCTCTAGAATTTTCAAAATCCATGTCCACATGTTTACAATTTCATGTCAAAAAGTGGCTAAAATTCCAGTTGAAATTTTTTCAAAGTCCCTTAAAAATTTTCCAATTTTTGTCCCAATTCTTCCCATTCCCATTGAAACTTTTCAAATCCCTCTCCAAATTGTTGAAATTCTCTTGAAGCTTTTAAAATTCTCTCTAGAATTTTCAAAATCCATGGCCACATGTTTACAATTTCACGTCAAAAAATGGCTAAAATTCCAGTTGAAATTTTTTCAAAGTCCCTTAAAAATTTTCCAATTTTTGTCCCAATTCTTCCCATTCCCATTGAAACTTTTCAAATCCCTCTCCAAATTGTTGAAATTCTCTTGAAGCTTTTAAAATTCTCTCTAGAATTTTCAAAATCCATGGCCACATGTTTACAATTTCACGTAAAAAAAAATGCTAAAATTCCAGTTGAAATTTTTTCAAAGTCCCTTAAAAATTTTCCAATTTTTGTCCCAATTCTTCCCATTCCCATTGAAACTTTTCAAATCCCTCTCAAAATTGTTGAAATTCTGTTGAAGCTTTTAAAATTCTCTCTAGAATTTTCAAAATCCATGTCCACATGTTTACAATTTCATGTCAAAAAGTGGCTAAAATTCCAGTTGAAATTTTTTCAAAGTCCCTTAAAAATTTTCCAATTTTTGTCCCAATTCTTCCCATTCCCATTGAAACTTTTCAAATCCCTCTCAAAATTGTTGAAATTCTGTTGAAGCTTTTAAAATTCTCTCTAGAATTTTCAAAATCCATGTCCACATGTTTACAATTTCACGTAAAAAAAATGGTAAAATTCCAGTTGAAATTTTTTCAAAGTCCCTTAAAAATTTTCCAATTTTGTCCCAATTCTTCCCATTCCCATTGAAACTTTTCAAATTCATCTCAAAATTGTTGAAATTCTGTTGAAGCTTTTAAAATTCTCTCTAGAATTTTCAAAATCCATGTCCACATGTTTACAATTTCACGTAAAAAAATGGCTAAAATTCCAGTTGAAATTTTTTCAAAGTCCCTTAAAAATTTTCCAATTTCTGTCCCAATTCTTCCCATTCCCATTGAAACTTTTCAAATGCCTCTCAAAATTGTTGAAATTCTCTTGAAGCTTTTAAAATTCTCTCTAGAATTTTCAAAATCCATGGCCACATGTTTACAATTTCACATAAAAAAATGGCTAAAATTCCAGTTGAAATTTTTTCAAAGTCCCTTAAAAATTTTCCAATTTTTGTCCCAATTCTTCCCATTCCCATTGAAACTTTTCAAATCCCTCTCCAAATTGTTGAAATTCTCTTGAAGCTTTTAAAATTCTCTCTAGAATTTTCAAAATCCATGGCCACATGTTTACAATTTCACGTCAAAAAATGGCTAAAATTCCAGTTGAAATTTTTTCAAAGTCCCTTAAAAATTTTCCAATTTTTGTCCCAATTCTTCCCATTCCCATTGAAACTTTTCAAATCCCTCTCCAAATTGTTGAAATTCTCTTGAAGCTTTTAAAATTCTCTCTAGAATTTTCAAAATCCATGTCCACATGTTTACAATTTCACGTCAAAAAATGGCTAAAATTCCAGTTGAAATTTTTTCAAAGTCCCTTAAAAATTTTCCAATTTTTGTCCCAATTCTTCCCATTCCCATTGAAACTTTTCAAATCCCTCTCCAAATTGTTGAAATTCTCTTGAAGCTTTTAAAATTCTCTCTAGAATTTTCAAAATCCATGTCCACATGTTTACAATTTCACGTAAAAAAATGGCTAAAATTCCAGTTGAAATTTTTTCAAAGTCCCTTAAAAATTTTCCAATTTTTGTCCCAATTCTTCCCATTCCCATTGAAACTTTTCAAATCCCTCTCAAAATTGTTGAAATTCTGTTGAAGCTTTTAAAATTCTCTCTAGAATTTTCAAAATCCATGGCCACATGTTTACAATTTCACGTCAAAAAATGGCTAAAATTCCAGTTGAAATTTTTTCAAAGTCCCTTAAAAATTTTCCAATTTTTGTCCCAATTCTTCCCATTCCCATTGAAACTTTTCAAATCCCTCTCAAAATTGTTGAAATTCTCTTGAAGCTTTTAAAATTCTCTCTAGAATTTTCAAAATCCATGGCCACATGTTTACAATTTCACATAAAAAAATGGCTAAAATTCCAGTTGAAATTTTTTCAAAGTCCCTTAAAAATTTTCCAATTTTTGTCCCAATTCTTCCCATTCCCATGGAAACTTTTCAAATCCCTCTCAAAATTGTTGAAATTCTCTTGAAGCTTTTAAAATTCTCTCTAGAATTTTCAAAATCCATGGCCACATGTTTACAATTTCACGTAAAAAAATGGCTAAAATTCCAGTTGAAATTTTTTCAAAGTCCCTTAAAAATTTTCCAATTTTTGTCCCAATTCTTCCCATTCCCATTGAAACTTTTCAAAATCCCTCTCAAAATTGTTGAAATTCTGTTAAAGCTTTTAAAATTCTCTCTAGAATTTTCAAAATCCATGTCCACATGTTTACAATTTCACGTAACAAAATGGCTAAAATTCCAGTTGAAATTTTTTCAAAGTCCCTTCAAAATTTTCCAATTTTTGTCCCAATTCTTCCCATTCCCATTGAAACTTTTCAAATCCCTCTCAAAATTGTTGAAATTCTCTTGAAGCTTTTAAAATTCTCTCTAGAATTTTCAAAATCCATGGCCACATGTTTACAATTTCACGTCAAAAAATGGCTAAAATTCCAGTTGAAATTTTTTCAAAGTCCCTTAAAAATTTTCCAATTTTTGTCCCAATTCTTCCCATTCCCATTGAAACTTTTCAAATCCCTCTCCAAATTGTTGAAATTCTCTTGAAGCTTTTAAAATTCTCTCTAGAATTTTCAAAATCCATGTCCACATGTTTACAATTTCACGTCAAAAAATGGCTAAAATTCCAGTTGAAATTTTTTCAAAGTCCCTTAAAAATTTTCCAATTTTTGTCCCAATTCTTCCCATTCCCATTGAAACTTTTCAAATTCCTCTCAAAATTGTTGAAATTCTCTTGAAGCTTTTAAAATTCTCTCTAGAATTTTCAAAATCCATGGCCACATGTTTACAATTTCACGTCAAAAAATGGCTAAAATTCCAGTTGAAATTTTTTCAAAGTCCCTTCAAAATTTTCCAATTTTTGTCCCAATTCTTCCCATTCCCATTGAAACTTTTCAAATCCCTCTCAAAATTGTTGAAATTCTGTTAAAGCTTTTAAAATTCTCTCTAGAATTTTCAAAATCCATGTCCACATGTTTACAATTTCACGTCAAAAAATGGCTAAAATTCCAGTTGAAATTTTTTCAAAGTCCCTTCAAAATTTTCCAATTTTTGTCCCAATTCTTCCCATTCCCATTGAAACTTTTCAAATCCCTCTCAAAATTGTTGAAATTCTCTTGAAGCTTTTAAAATTCTCTCTAGAATTTTCAAAATCCATGGCCACATGTTTACAATTTCACGTCAAAAAATGGCTAAAATTCCAGTTGAAATTTTTTCAAAGTCCCTTAAAAATTTTCCAATTTTTGTCCCAATTCTTCCCATTCCCATTGAAACTTTTCAAATCCCTCTCAAAATTGTTGAAATTCTCTTGAAGCTTTTAAAATTCTCTCTAGAATTTTCAAAATCCATGGCCACATGTTTACAATTTCACGTCAAAAAATGGCTAAAATTCCAGTTGAAATTTTTTCAAAGTCCCTTAAAAATTTTCCAATTTTTGTCCCAATTCTTCCCATTCCCGTTGAAACTTTTCAAATCCCTCTCAAAATTGTTGAAATTCTGTTGAAGCTTTTAAAATTCTCTCTAGAATTTTCAAAATCCATGGCCACATGTTTACAATTTCACATAAAAAAATGGCTAAAATTCCAGTTGAAATTTTTTCAAAGTCCCTTAAAAATTTTCCAATTTTTGTCCCAATTCTTCCCATTCCCATTGAAACTTTTAAAATCCCTCTCAAAATTGTTGAAATTCTGTTGAAGCTTTTAAAATTCTCTCTAGAATTTTCAAAATCCATGTCCACATGTTTACAATTTCACGTCAAAAAATGGCTAAAATTCCAGTTGAAATTTTTTCAAAGTCCCTTAAAAATTTTCCAATTTTTGTCCCAATTCTTCCCATTCCCATTGAAACTTTTCAAATCCCTCTCAAAATTGTTGAAATTCTATTGAAGCTTTTAAAATTCTCTCTAGAATTTTCAAAATCCATGGCCACATGTTTACAATTTCACGTAAAAAAAAATGCTAAAATTCCAGTTGAAATTTTTTCAAAGTCCCTTAAAAATTTTCCAATTTTTGTCCCAATTCTTCCCATTCCCATTGAAACTTTTCAAATCCCTCTCCAAATTGTTGAAATTCTGTTGAAGCTTTTAAAATTCTCTCTAGAATTTTCAAAATCCATGGCCACATGTTTACAATTTCATGTCAAAAAGTGGCTAAAATTCCAGTTGAAATTTTTTCAAAGTCCCTTAAAAATTTTCCAATTTTTGTCCCAATTCTTCCCATTCCCATTGAAACTTTTCAAATCCCTCTCCAAATTGTTGAAATTCTGTTGAAGCTTTTAAAATTCTCTCTAGAATTTTCAAAATCCATGTCCACATGTTTACAATTTCACGTAAAAAAATGGTAAAATTCCAGTTGAAATTTTTTCAAAGTCCCTTAAAAATTTTCCAATTTTTGTCCCAATTCTTCCCATTCCCATTGAAACTTTTCAAATCCCTCTCAAAATTGTTGAAATTCTCTTGAAGCTTTTAAAATTCTCTCTAGAATTTTCAAAATCCATGGCCACATGTTTACAATTTCACGTCAAAAAATTGCTAAAATTCCAGTTGAAATTTTTTCAAAGTCCCTTAAAAATTTTCCAATTTTTGTCCCAATTCTTCCCATTCCCATTGAAACTTTTCAAATCCCTCTCAAAATTGTTGAAATTCTCTTGAAGCTTTTAAAATTCTCTCTAGAATTTTCAAAATCCATGGCCACATGTTTACAATTTCACATAAAAAAATGGCTAAAATTCCAGTTGAAATTTTTTCAAAGTCCCTTCAAAATTTTCCAATTTTTGTCCCAATTCTTCCCATTCCCATTGAAACTTTTCAAATCCCTCTCAAAATTGTTGAAATTCTCTTGAAGCTTTTAAAATTCTCTCTAGAATTTTCAAAATCCATGTCCACATGTTTACAATTTCACGTCAAAAAATGGCTAAAATTCCAGTTGAAATTTTTTCAAAGTCCCTTAAAAATTTTCCAATTTTTGTCCAAATTCTTCCCATCCCCATTGAAACTTTTCAAATCCCTCTCCAAATTGTTGAAATTCTGTTGAAGCTTTTAAAATTCTCTCTAGAATTTTCAAAATCCATGTCCACATGTTTACAATTTCACGTCAAAAAATGGCTAAAATTCCAGTTGAAATTTTTTCAAAGTCCCTTAAAAATTTTCCAATTTTTGTCCCAATTCTTCCCATTCCCATTGAAACTTGTCAAATCCCTCTCAAAATTGTTGAAATTCTGTTGAAGCTTTTAAAATTCTCTCTAGAATTTTCAAAATCCATGTCCACATGTTTACAATTTCCCGTCAAATAATTGCTAAAATTCCAGTTGAAATTTTTTCAAAGTCCCTTCAAAATTTTCCAATTTTTGTCCCAATTCTTCCCATTCGCATTGAAACTTTTCAAATCCCTCTCAAAATTGTAGAAATTCTGTTGAAGCTTTTAAAATTCTCTCTAGAATTTTCAAAATCCATGTCCACATGTTTACAATTTCACGTCAAAAAATGGCTAAAATTCCAGTTGAAATTTTTTCAAAGTCCCTTAAAAATTTTCCAATTTTTGTCCCAATTCTTCCCATTCCCATTGAAACTTTTCAAATCCCTCTCAAAATTGTTGAAATTCTCTTGAAGCTTTTAAAATTCTCTCTAGAATTTTCAAAATCCATGGCCACATGTTTACAATTTCACGTAACAAAATGGCTAAAATTCCAGTTGAAATTTTTTCAAAGTCCCTTCAAAATTTTCCAATTTTTGTCCCAATTCTTCCCATTCCCATTGAAACTTTTCAAATCCCTCTCAAAATTGTTGAAATTCTCTTGAAGCTTTTAAAATTCTCTCTAGAATTTTCAAAATCCATGTCCACATGTTTACAATTTCACGTAAAAAAAATGGTAAAATTCCAGTTGAAATTTTTTCAAAGTCCCTTAAAAATTTTCCAATTTTGTCCCAATTCTTCCCATTCCCATTGAAACTTTTCAAATTCCTCTCAAAATTGTTGAAATTCTCTGGAAGCTTTTAAAATTCTCTCTAGAATTTTCAAAATCCATGGCCACATGTTTACAATTTCACATAAAAAAATGGCTAAAATTCCAGTTGAAATTTTTTCAAAGTCCCTTAAAAATTTTCCAATTTTTGTCCCAATTCTTCCCATTCCCATTGAAACTTTTCAAATCCCTCTCAAAATTGTAGAAATTCTGTTAAAGCTTTTAAAATTCTCTCTAGAATTTTCAAAATCCATGTCCACATGTTTACAATTTCACGTCAAAAAATGGCTAAAATTCCAGTTGAAATTTTTTCAAAGTCCCTTAAAAATTTTCCAATTTTTGTCCCAATTCTTCCCATTCCCATTGAAACTTTTCAAATCCCTCTCAAAATTGTTGAAATTCTGTTAAAGCTTTTAAAATTCTCTCTAGAATTTTCAAAATCCATGTCCACATGTTTACAATTTCACGTCAAAAAATGGCTAAAATTCCAGTTGAAATTTTTTCAAAGTCCCTTAAAAATTTTCCAATTTTTGTCCCAATTCTTCCCATTCCCATTGAAACTTTTCAAATTCCTCTCAAAATTGTTGAAATTCTCTTGAAGCTTTTAAAATTCTCTCTAGAATTTTCAAAATCCATGGCCACATGTTTACAATTTCACGTCAAAAAATGGCTAAAATTCCAGTTGAAATTTTTTCAAAGTCCCTTAAAAATTTTCCAATTTTTGTCCCAATTCTTCCCATTCCCATTGAAACTTTTCAAATCCCTCTCAAAATTGTTGAAATTCTGTTGAAGCTTTTAAAATTCTCTCTAGAATTTTCAAAATCCATGTCCACATGTTTACAATTTCACGTCAAAAAATGGCTAAAATTCCAGTTGAAATTTTTTCAAAGTCCCTTCAAAATTTTCCAATTTTTGTCCCAATTCTTCCCATTCCCATTGAAACTTTTCAAATCCCTCTCCAAATTGTTGAAATTCTCTTGAAGCTTTTAAAATTCTCTCTAGAATTTTCAAAATCCATGGCCACATGTTTACAATTTCACGTCAAAAAATGGCTAAAATTCCAGCTGAAATTTTTTCAAAGTCCCTTAAAAATTTTCCAATTTTTGTCCCAATTCTTCCCATTCCCATTGAAACTTTTCAAATCCCTCTCAAAATTGTTGAAATTCTCTTGAAGCTTTTAAAATTCTCTCTAGAATTTTCAAAATCCATGTCCACATGTTTACAATTTCACGTCAAAAAATTGCTAAAATTCCAGTTGAAATTTTTTCAAAGTCCCTTAAAAATTTTCCAATTTTTGTCCCAATTCTTCCCATTCCCATTGAAACTTTTCAAATCCCTCTCAAAATTGTTGAAATTCTGTTGAAGCTTTTAAAATTCTCTCTAGAATTTTCAAAATCCATGGCCACATGTTTACAATTTCACGTCAAAAAATGGCTAAATTCCAGTTGAAATTTTTTCAAAGTCCCTTTAAAAATTTTCCAATTTTTGTCCCAATTCTTCCCATTCCCATTGAAACTTGTCAAATCCCTCTCAAAATTGTTGAAATTCTGTTGAAGCTTTTAAAATTCTCTCTAGAATTTTCAAAATCCATGTCCACATGTTTACAATTTCACGTAAAAAAATGGTAAAATTCCAGTTGAAATTTTTTCAAAGTCCCTTAAAAATTTTCCAATTTTTGTCCCAATTCTTCCCATTCCCATTGAAACTTTTCAAATCCCTCTCAAAATTGTTGAAATTCTCTTGAAGCTTTTAAAATTCTCTCTAGAATTTTCAAAATCCATGGCCACATGTTTACAATTTCACGTCAAAAAATTGCTAAAATTCCAGTTGAAATTTTTTCAAAGTCCCTTAAAAATTTTCCAATTTTTGTCCCAATTCTTCCCATTCCCATTGAAACTTTTCAAATCCCTCTCAAAATTGTTGAAATTCTCTTGAAGCTTTTAAAATTCTCTCTAGAATTTTCAAAATCCATGGCCACATGTTTACAATTTCACATAAAAAAATGGCTAAAATTCCAGTTGAAATTTTTTCAAAGTCCCTTAAAAATTTTCCAATTTTTGTCCCAATTCTTCCCATTCCCATTGAAACTTTTCAAATCCCTCTCAAAATTGTTGAAATTCTCTTGAAGCTTTTAAAATTCTCTCTAGAATTTCAAAATCCATGTCCACATGTTTACAATTTCACGTCAAAAAATGGCTAAAATTCCAGTTGAAATTTTTTCAAAGTCCCTTAAAAATTTTCCAATTTTTGTCCCAATTCTTCCCATCCCCATTGAAACTTTTCAAATCCCTCTCCAAATTGTTGAAATTCTGTTGAAGCTTTTAAAATTCTCTCTAGAATTTTCAAAATCCATGTCCACATGTTTACAATTTCACGTCAAAAAATGGCTAAAATTCCAGTTGAAATTTTTTCAAAGTCCCTTAAAAATTTTCCAATTTTTGTCCCAATTCTTCCCATTCCCATTGAAACTTGTCAAATCCCTCTCAAAATTGTTGAAATTCTGTTGAAGCTTTTAAAATTCTCTCTAGAATTTTCAAAATCCATGTCCACATGTTTACAATTTCCCGTCAAATAATTGCTAAAATTCCAGTTGAAATTTTTTCAAAGTCCCTTCAAAATTTTCCAATTTTTGTCCCAATTCTTCCCATTCGCATTGAAACTTTTCAAATCCCTCTCAAAATTGTAGAAATTCTGTTGAAGCTTTTAAAATTCTCTCTAGAATTTTCAAAATCCATGTCCACATGTTTACAATTTCACGTCAAAAAATGGCTAAAATTCCAGTTGAAATTTTTTCAAAGTCCCTTAAAAATTTTCCAATTTTTGTCCCAATTCTTCCCATTCCCATTGAAACTTTTCAAATCCCTCTCAAAATTGTTGAAATTCTCTTGAAGCTTTTAAAATTCTCTCTAGAATTTTCAAAATCCATGGCCACATGTTTACAATTTCACGTAACAAAATGGCTAAAATTCCAGTTGAAATTTTTTCAAAGTCCCTTCAAAATTTTCCAATTTTTGTCCCAATTCTTCCCATTCCCATTGAAACTTTTCAAATCCCTCTCAAAATTGTTGAAATTCTCTTGAAGCTTTTAAAATTCTCTCTAGAATTTTCAAAATCCATGTCCACATGTTTACAATTTCACGTAAAAAAAATGGTAAAATTCCAGTTGAAATTTTTTCAAAGTCCCTTAAAAATTTTCCAATTTTTGTCCCAATTCTTCCCATTCCCATTGAAACTTTTCAAATTCCTCTCAAAATTGTTGAAATTCTGTTGAAGCTTTTAAAATTCTCTCTAGAATTTTCAAAATCCATGGCCACATGTTTACAATTTCACATAAAAAAATGGCTAAAATTCCAGTTGAAATTTTTTCAAAGTCCCTTAAAAATTTTCCAATTTTTGTCCCAATTCTTCCCATTCCCATTGAAACTTTTCAAATCCCTCTCAAAATTGTAGAAATTCTGTTAAAGCTTTTAAAATTCTCTCTAGAATTTTCAAAATCCATGTCCACATGTTTACAATTTCACGTCAAAAAATGGCTAAAATTCCAGTTGAAATTTTTTCAAAGTCCCTTAAAAATTTTCCAATTTTTGTCCCAATTCTTCCCATTCCCATTGAAACTTTTCAAATCCCTCTCAAAATTGTTGAAATTCTGTTAAAGCTTTTAAAATTCTCTCTAGAATTTTCAAAATCCATGTCCACATGTTTACAATTTCACGTCAAAAAATGGCTAAAATTCCAGTTGAAATTTTTTCAAAGTCCCTTCAAAATTTTCCAATTTTTGTCCCAATTCTTCCCATTCCCATTGAAACTTTTCAAATTCCTCTCAAAATTGTTGAAATTCTCTTGAAGCTTTTAAAATTCTCTCTAGAATTTTCAAAATCCATGGCCACATGTTTACAATTTCACGTCAAAAAATGGCTAAAATTCCAGTTGAAATTTTTTCAAAGTCCCTTAAAAATTTTCCAATTTTTGTCCCAATTCTTCCCATTCCCATTGAAACTTTTCAAATCCCTCTCCAAATTGTTGAAATTCTCTTGAAGCTTTTAAAATTCTCTCTAGAATTTTCAAAATCCATGTCCACATGTTTACAATTTCACGTCAAAAAATGGCTAAAATTCCAGTTGAAATTTTTTCAAAGTCCCTTCAAAATTTTCCAATTTTTGTCCCAATTCTTCCCATTCCCATTGAAACTTTTCAAATCCCTCTCAAAATTGTTGAAATTCTCTTGAAGCTTTTAAAATTCTCTCTAGAATTTTCAAAATCCATGTCCACATGTTTACAATTTCACGTCAAAAAATTGCTAAAATTCCAGTTGAAATTTTTTCAAAGTCCCTTAAAAATTTTCCAATTTTTGTCCCAATTCTTCCCATTCCCATTGAAACTTTTCAAATCCCTCTCAAAATTGTTGAAATTCTCTTGAAGCTTTTAAAATTCTCTCTAGAATTTTCAAAATCCATGGCCACATGTTTACAATTTCACGTCAAAAAATGGCTAAAATTCCAGTTGAAATTTTTTCAAAGTCCCTTAAAAATTTTCCAATTTTTGTCCCAATTCTTCCCATTCCCATTGAAACTTGTCAAATCCCTCTCCAAATTGTTGAAATTCTCTTGAAGCTTTTAAAATTCTCTCTAGAATTTTCAAAATCCATGTCCACATGTTTACAATTTACCGTCAAATAATTGCTAAAATTCCAGTTGAAATTTTTTCAAAGTCCCTTAAAAATTTTCCAATTTTTGTCCCAATTCTTCCCATTCCCATTGAAACTTTTCAAATCCCTCTCAAAATTGTTGAAATTCTGTTGAAGGTTTTAAAATTCTCTCTAGAATTTTCAAAATCCATGGCCACATGTTTACAATTTCACGTCAAAAAATGGCTAAAATTCCAGTTGAAATTTTTTCAAAGTCCCTTAAAAATTTTCCAATTTTTGTCCCAATTCTTCCCATTCCCATTGAAACTTTTCAAATCCCTCTCCAAATTGTTGAAATTCTCTTGAAGCTTTTAAAATTCTCTCTAGAATTTTCAAAATCCATGGCCACATGTTTACAATTTCACGTAAAAAAAATGCTAAAATTCCAGTTGAAATTTTTTCAAAGTCCCTTAAAAATTTTCCAATTTTTGTCCCAATTCTTCCATTCCCATTGAAACTTTTCAAATTCCTCTCAAAATTGTTGAAATTCTCTGGAAGCTTTTAAAATTCTCTCTAGAATTTTCAAAATCCATGTCCACATGTTTACAATTTCACGTAAAAAAATGGCTAAAATTCCAGTTGAAATTTTTTCAAAGTCCCTTAAAAATTTTCCAATTTTTGTCCCAATTCTTCCCATTCCCATTGAAACTTTTCAAATGCCTCTCAAAATTGTTGAAATTCTCTTGAAGCTTTTAAAATTCTCTCTAGAATTTTCAAAATCCATGGCCACATGTTTACAATTTCACATAAAAAAATGGCTAAAATTCCAGTTGAAATTTTTTCAAAGTCCTTAAAAATTTTCATTTTTGTCCCAATTCTTCCCATTCCCATTGAAACTTTTCAAATCCCTCTCCAAATTGTTGAAATTCTCTTGAAGCTTTTAAAATTCTCTCTAGAATTTTCAAAATCCATGTCCACATGTTTACAATTTCACGTCAAAAAATTGCTAAAATTCCAGTTGAAATTTTTTCAAAGTCCCTTCAAAATTTTCCAATTTTTGTCCCAATTCTTCCCATTCCCATTGAAACTTTTCAAATCCCTCTCAAAATTGTTGAAATTCTGTTGAAGCTTTTAATTCTCTCTAGAATTTTCAAAATCCATGGCCACATGTTTACAATTTCACGTCAAAAAACCCAATTCTTCCCATTCCCATTGAAACTTGTCAAATCCCTCTCAAAATTGTTGAAATTCTGTTGAAGCTTTTAAAATTCTCTCTAGAATTTTCAAAATCCATGTCCACATGTTTACAATTTACCGTCAAATAATTGCTAAAATTCCAGTTGAAATTTTTTCATCCATGTCCACATGTTTACAATTTACCGTCAAATAATTGCTAAAATTCCAGTTGAAATTTTTTCAAAGTCCCTTAAAAATTTTCCAATTTTTGTCCCAATTCTTCCCATTCCCATTGAAACTTTTCAAATCCCTCTCAAAATTGTTGAAATTCTGTTGAAGCTTTTAAAATTCTCTCTAGAATTTTCAAAATCCATGGCCACATGTTTACAATTTCACGTCAAAAAATGGCTAAAATTCCAGTTGAAATTTTTTCAAAGTCCCTTAAAAATTTTCCAATTTTTGTCCCAATTCTTCCCATTCCCATTGAAACTTTTCAAATCCCTCTCCAAATTGTTGAAATTCTCTTGAAGCTTTTAAAATTCTCTCTAGAATTTTCAAAATCCATGGCCACATGTTTACAATTTCACGTAAAAAAAAATGCTAAAATTCCAGTTGAAATTTTTTCAAAGTCCCTTAAAAATTTTCCAATTTTTGTCCCAATTCTTCCCATTCCCATTGAAACTTTTCAAATTCCTCTCAAAATTGTTGAAATTCTCTGGAAGCTTTTAAAATTCTCTCTAGAATTTTCAAAATCCATGTCCACATGTTTACAATTTCACGTCAAAAAATGGCTAAAATTCCAGTTGAAATTTTTTCAAAGTCCCTTAAAAATTTTCCAATTTTTGTCCCAATTCTTCCCATTCCCATTGAAACTTTTCAAATGCCTCTCAAAATTGTTGAAATTCTCTTGAAGCTTTTAAAATTCTCTCTAGAATTTTCAAAATCCATGGCCACATTTTTACAATTTCACATAAAAAAATGGCTAAAATTCCAGTTGAAATTTTTTCAAAGTCCCTTAAAAATTTTCCAATTTTTGTCCCAATTCTTCCCATTCCCATTGAAACTTTTCAAATCCCTCTCCAAATTGTTGAAATTCTCTTGAAGCTTTTAAAATTCTCTCTAGAATTTTCAAAATCCATGTCCACATGTTTACAATTTCACGTCAAAAAATGGCTAAAATTCCAGTTGAAATTTTTTCAAAGTCCCTTAAAAATTTTCCAATTTTTGTCCCAATTCTTCCCATTCCCATTGAAACTTTTCAAATCCCTCTCAAAATTGTTGAAATTCTGTTGAAGCTTTTAAAATTCTCTCTAGAATTTTCAAAATCCATGTCCACATGTTTACAATTTCACGTCAAAAAATGGCTAAAATTCCAGTTGAAATTTTTTCAAAGTCCCTTAAAAATTTTCCAATTTTTGTCCCAATTCTTCCCATTCCCATTGAAACTTTTCAAATCCCTCTCAAAATTGTTGAAATTCTCTTGAAGCTTTTAAAATTCTCTCTAGAATTTTCAAAATCCATGTCCACATGTTTACAATTTCACGTCAAAAAATGGCTAAAATTCCAGTTGAAATTTTTTCAAAGTCCCTTAAAAATTTTCCAATTTTTGTCCAAATTCTTCCCATCCCCATTGAAACTTTTCAAATCCCTCTCCAAATTGTTGAAATTCTGTTGAAGCTTTTAAAATTCTCTCTAGAATTTTCAAAATCCATGTCCACATGTTTACAATTTCACGTCAAAAAATGGCTAAAATTCCAGTTGAAATTTTTTCAAAGTCCCTTAAAAATTTTCCAATTTTTGTCCCAATTCTTCCCATTCCCATTGAAACTTGTCAAATCCCTCTCAAAATTGTTGAAATTCTGTTGAAGCTTTTAAAATTCTCTCTAGAATTTTCAAAATCCATGTCCACATGTTTACAATTTCCCGTCAAATAATTGCTAAAATTCCAGTTGAAATTTTTTCAAAGTCCCTTCAAAATTTTCCAATTTTTGTCCCAATTCTTCCCATTCGCATTGAAACTTTTCAAATCCCTCTCAAAATTGTAGAAATTCTGTTGAAGCTTTTAAAATTCTCTCTAGAATTTTCAAAATCCATGTCCACATGTTTACAATTTCACGTCAAAAAATGGCTAAAATTCCAGTTGAAATTTTTTCAAAGTCCTTAAAAATTTTCCAATTTTTGTCCCAATTCTTCCCATTCCCATTGAAACTTTTCAAATTCCTCTCAAAATTGTTGAAATTCTGTTAAAGCTTTTAAAATTCTCTCTAGAATTTTCAAATCCATGTCCACATGTTTACAATTTCACGTCAAAAAATGGCTAAAATTCCAGTTGAAATTTTTTCAAAGTCCCTTAAAAATTTTCCAATTTTTGTCCCAATTCTTCCCATTCCCATTGAAACTTTTCAAATTCCTCTCAAAATTGTTGAAATTCTCTTGAAGCTTTTAAAATTCTCTCTAGAATTTTCAAAATCCATGGCCACATGTTTACAATTTCACGTCAAAAAATGGCTAAAATTCCAGTTGAAATTTTTCAAAGTCCCTTCAAAATTTTCCAATTTTTGTCCCAATTCTTCCCATTCCCATTGAAACTTTTCAAATCCCTCTCAAAATTGTTGAAATTCTGTTGAAGCTTTTAAAATTCTCTCTAGAATTTTCAAAATCCATGTCCACATGTTTACAATTTCACGTCAAAAAATGGCTAAAATTCCAGTTGAAATTTTTTCAAAGTCCCTTCAAAATTTTCCAATTTTTGTCCCAATTCTTCCCATTCCCATTGAAACTTTTCAAATCCCTCTCAAAATTGTTGAAATTCTCTTGAAGCTTTTAAAATTCTCTCTAGAATTTTCAAAATCCATGGCCACATGTTTACAATTTCACGTCAAAAAATGGCTAAAATTCCAGCTGAAATTTTTTCAAAGTCCCTTAAAAAATTTTCCAATTTTTGTCCCAATTCTTCCCATTCCCATTGAAACTTTTCAAATCCCTCTCCAAATTGTTGAAATTCTCTTGAAGCTTTTAAAATTCTCTCTAGAATTTCAAAATCCATGGCCACATGTTTACAATTTCACGTCAAAAAATTGCTAAAATTCCAGTTGAAATTTTTTCAAAGTCCCTTAAAAATTTTCCAATTTTTGTCCCAATTCTTCCCATTCCCATTGAAACTTTTCAAATCCCTCTCAAAATTGTTGAAATTCTGTTGAAGCTTTTAAAATTCTCTCTAGAATTTTCAAAATCCATGGCCACATGTTTACAATTTCACGTCAAAAATGGCTAAAATTCCAGTTGAAATTTTTCAAAGTCCTTAAAAATTTTCCAGTTTTTGTCCCAATTCTTCCCATTCCCATTGAAACTTGTCAAATCCCTCTCAAAATTGTTGAAATTCTGTTGAACCTTTTAAAATTCTCTCTAGAATTTTCAAAATCCATGTCCACATGTTTACAATTTACCGTCAAATAATTGCTAAAATTCCAGTTGAAATTTTTCAAAGTCCCTTAAAAATTTTCCAATTTTTGTCCCAATTCTTCCCATTCCCATTGAAACTTTTCAAATCCCTCTCAAAATTGTTGAAAATTCTCTTGAAGCTTTTAAAATTCTCTCTAGAATTTTCAAAATCCATGGCCACATGTTTACAATTTCACGTAAAAAAAAATGCTAAAATTCCAGTTGAAATTTTTTCAAAGTCCCTTAAAAATTTTCCAATTTTTGTCCCAATTCTTCCCATTCCCATTGAAACTTTTCAAATTCCTCTCAAAATTGTTGAAATTCTCTGGAAGCTTTTAAAATTCTCTCTAGAATTTTCAAAATCCATGTCCACATGTTTACAATTTCACGTAAAAAAATGGCTAAAATTCCAGTTGAAATTTTTTCAAAGTCCCTTAAAAATTTTCCAATTTTTGTCCCAATTCTTCCCATTCCCATTGAAACTTTTCAAATGCCTCTCAAAATTGTTGAAATTCTCTTGAAGCTTTTAAAATTCTCTCTAGAATTTTCAAAATCCATGGCCACATGTTTACAATTTCACATAAAAAAATGGCTAAAATTCCAGTTGAAATTTTTTCAAAGTCCCTTAAAAATTTTCCAATTTTTGTCCCAATTCTTCCATTCCCATTGAAACTTTTCAAATCCTCTCCAAATTGTTGAAATTCTCTTGAAGCTTTTAAAATTCTCTCTAGAATTTTCAAAATCCATGTCCACATGTTTACATTTCACGTCAAAAAATGGCTAAAATTCCAGTTGAAAATTTTTTCAAAGTCCCTTAAAAATTTTCCAATTTTTGTCCCAATTCTTCCCATTCCCATTGAAACTTTTCAAATCCCTCTCAAAATTGTTGAAATTCTCTGGAAGCTTTTAAAATTCTCTCTAGAATTTTCAAAATCCATGGCCACATGTTTACAATTTCACGTCAAAAAATGGCTAAAATTCCAGTTGAAATTTTTTCAAAGTCCCTTAAAAATTTTCCAATTTTTGTCCCAATTCTTCCCATTCCCATTGAAACTTTTCAAATCCCTCTCAAAATTGTTGAAATTCTCTTGAAGCTTTTAAAATTCTCTCTAGAATTTCAAAATCCATGGCCACATGTTTACAATTTCACGTCAAAAAATGGCTAAAATTCCAGTTGAAATTTTTCAAAGTCCCTTAAAAATTTTCCAATTTTTGTCCCAATTCTTCCCATTCCCATT
>NW_028116347.1:0-40245 GCF_964273445.1 Streptopelia decaocto
GATTTTAAAAGTTTCAATGGGAATGGAAGAATTGGACATTTTAGCTTTTTCTAAATTGTGAAATTCTGTTGAAGATTTTGAAAATTCTCTCTAGAATTTTCAAAATCCATGTCCACATGTTTACAATTTCACGTCAAAAAATTGCTAAAATTCCAGTTGAAATTTTTTCAAAGTCCCTTAAAAATTTTCCAATTTTTGTCCCAATTCTTCCCATTCCCATTGAAACTTTTCAAATCCCTCTCAAAATTGTTGGAATTCTGTTGAAGCTTTTAAAATTCTCTCTAGAATTTTCAAAATCCATGTCCACATGTTTACAATTTCACGTCAAAAAATTGCTAAAATTCCAGTTGAAATTTTTTCAAAGTCCCTTAAAAATTTTCCAATTTTTGTCCCAATTCTTCCCATTCCCATTGAAACTTTTCAAATCCCTCTCAAAATTGTTGAAATTCTGTTGAAGCTTTTAAAATTCTCTCTAGAATTTTCAACGTCCATGTCCACATGTTTACAATTTCACGTCAAAAAATTGCTAAAATTCCAGTTGAAATTTTTTCAAAGTCCCTTAAAAATTTTCCAATTTTTGTCCCAATTCTTCCCATTCCCATTGAAACTTTTCAAATCCCTCTCAAAATTGTTGAAATTCTGCTGAAGCTTTTAAAATTCTCTCTAGAATTTTCAAAATCCATGTCCACATGTTTACAATTTCACGTCAAAAAATTGCTAAAATTCCAGTTGAAATTTTTTCAAAGTCCCTTAAAAATTTTCCAATTTTTGTCCCAATTCTTCCCATTCCCATTGAAACTTTTCAAATCCCTCTCAAAATTGTTGAAATTCTGTTGAAGCTTTTAAAATTCTCTCTAGAATTTTCAAAATCCACTTCAACATGTTTACAATTTCACGTCAAAAAATTGCTAAAATTCCAGTTGAAATTTTTTCAAAGTCCCTTAAAAATTTTCCAATTTTTGTCCCAATTCTTCCCATTCCCATTGAAACTTTTCAAATCCCTGTCAAAACTGTTGAAATCCTACTGAAAGTTTGACACTTCTCTCTAGAATTTTCAAAGTCCACTTCAACATGTTTACAATTTCACGTCAAAATTGCTAAAATTCCAGTTGAAATTTTTTCAAAGTCCCTTAAAAATTTTCCAATTTTTGTCCCAATTCTTCCCATTCCCATTGAAACTTTTCAAATCCCTCTCAAAATTGTTGAAATTCTGTTGAAGCTTTTAAAATTCTCTCTAGAATTTTCAAAATCCATGTCCACATGTTTACAATTTCACGTCAAAAAATTGCTAAAATTCCAGTTGAAATTTTTTCAAAGTCCCTTAAAAATTTTCCAATTTTTGTCCCAATTCTTCCCATTCCCATTGAAACTTTTCAAATCCCTCTCAAAATTGTTGAAATTCTGTTGAAGCTTTTAAAATTCTCTCTAGAATTTTCAAAATCCATGTCCACATGTTTACAATTTCACGTCAAAAAAATGCGAAAATTCCAGTTGAAATTTTTTCAAAGTCCCTTAAAAATTTTCCAATTTTTGTCCCAATTCTTCCCATTCCCATTGAAACTTTTCAAATCCCTCTCAAAATTGTTGAAATTCTGTTGAAGCTTTTAAAATTCTCTCTAGAATTTTCAAAATCCGTGTCCACATGTTTACAATTTCACGTCAAAAAATTGCTAAAATTCCAGTTGAAATTTTTTCAAAGTCCCTTAAAAATTTTCCAATTTTTGTCCCAATTCTTCCCATTCCCATTGAAACTTTTCAAATCCCTCTCAAAATTGTTGAAATTCTGTTGAAGCTTTTAAAATTCTCTCTAGAATTTTCAAAATCCACTTCAACATGTTTACAATTTCACGTCAAAAAATTGCTAAAATTCCAGTTGAAATTTTTTCAAAGTCCCTTAAAAATTTTCCAATTTTTGTCCCAATTCTTCCCATTCCCATTGAAACTTTTCAAATCCCTCTCAAAATTGTTGAAATTCTGTTGAAGCTTTTAAAATTCTCTCTAGAATTTTCAAAATCCATGTCCACATGTTTACAATTTCACGTCAAAAAATTGCGAAAATTCCAGTTGCAATTTTTTCAAAGTCCCTTAAAAATTTTCCAATTTTTGTCCCAATTCTTCCCATTCCCATTGAAACTTTTCAAATCCCTGTCAAAACTGTTGAAATCCTACTGAAAGTTTGACACTTCTCTCTAGAATTTTCAAAGTCCACTTCAACATGTTTACAATTTCACGTCAAAATTGCTAAAATTCCAGTTGAAATTTTTTCAAAGTCCCTTAAAAATTTTCCAATTTTTGTCCCAATTCTTCTTATTGTCATTGAAACTTTTCAAATCCCTCTCAAAATTGTTGAAATTCTGTTGAAGCTTTTAAAATTCTCTCTAGAATTTTGAAAATCCATGTCCACATGTTTACAATTTCACGTCAAAAAATGGCTAAAATTCCAGTTGAAATTTTTTCAAAGTCCCTTAAAAATTTTGCAATTTTTGTCCCAATTCTTCCCATTCCCATTGAAACTTTTCAAATCCCTCTCAAAATTGTTGAAATTCTGTTGAAGCTTTTAAAATTCTCTCTAGAATTTTCAAAATCCACTTCAACATGTTTACAATTTCACGTCAAAAAATTGCTAAAATTCCAGTTGAAATTTTTTCAAAGTCCCTTAAAAATTTTCCAATTTTTGTCCCAATTCTTCCCATTCCCATTGAAACTTTTCAAATCCCTCTCAAAATTGTTGAAATTCTGTTGAAGCTTTTAAAATTCTCTCTAGAATTTTCAAAATCCATGTCCACATGTTTACAATTTCACGTCAAAAAAATGCGAAAATTCCAGTTGAAATTTTTTCAAAGTCCCTTAAAAATTTTCCAATTTTTGTCCCAATTCTTCCCATTCCCATTGAAACTTTTCAAATCCCTCTCAAAATTGTTGAAATTCTGTTGAAGCTTTTAAAATTCTCTCTAGAATTTTCAAAATCCGTGTCCACATGTTTACAATTTCACGTCAAAAAATGGCTAAAATTCCAGTTGAAATTTTTTCAAAGTCCCTTAAAAATTTTCCAATTTTTGTCCCAATTCTTCCCATTCCCATTGAAACTTTTCAAATCCCTCTCAAAATTGTTGAAATTCTGTTGAAGCTTTTAAAATTCTCTCTAGAATTTTCAAAATCCACTTCAACATGTTTACAATTTCACGTCAAAAAATTGCTAAAATTCCAGTTGAAATTTTTTCAAAGTCCCTTAAAAATTTTCCAATTTTTGTCCCAATTCTTCCCATTCCCATTGAAACTTTTCAAATCCCTCTCAAAATTGTTGAAATTCTGTTGAAGCTTTTAAAATTCTCTCTAGAATTTTCAAAATCCATGTCCACATGTTTACAATTTCACGTCAAAAAATTGCGAAAATTCCAGTTGAAATTTTTTCAAAGTCCCTTAAAAATTTTCCAATTTTTGTCCCAATTCTTCCCATTCCCATTGAAACTTTTCAAATCCCTCTCAAAATTGTTGAAATTCTGTTGAAGCTTTTAAAATTCTCTCTAGAATTTTCAAAATCCACTTCAACATGTTTACAATTTCACGTCAAAAAATTGCTAAAATTCCAGTTGAAATTTTTTCAAAGTCCCTTAAAAATTTTCCAATTTTTGTCCCAATTCTTCCCATTCCCATTGAAACTTTTCAAATCCCTGTCAAAACTGTTGAAATCCTACTGAAAGTTTGACACTTCTCTCTAGAATTTTCAAAGTCCACTTCAACATGTTTACAATTTCACGTCAAAATTGCTAAAATTCCAGTTGAAATTTTTTCAAAGTCCCTTAAAAATTTTCCAATTTTTGTCCCAATTCTTCTTATTGTCATTGAAACTTTTCAAATCCCTCTCAAAATTGTTGAAATTCTGTTGAAGCTTTTAAAATTCTCTCTAGAATTTTCAAAATCCATGTCCACATGTTTACAATTTCACGTCAAAAAATTGCTAAAATTCCAGTTGAAATTTTTTCAAAGTCCCTTAAAAATTTTCCAATTTTTGTCCCAATTCTTCCCATTCCCATTGAAACTTTTCAAATCCCTCTCAAAATTGTTGAAATTCTGTTGAAGCTTTTAAAATTCTCTCTAGAATTTTCAAAATCCACTTCAACATGTTTACAATTTCACGTCAAAAAATTGCTAAAATTCCAGTTGAAATTTTTTCAAAGTCCCTTAAAAATTTTCCAATTTTTGTCCCAATTCTTCCCATTCCCATTGAAACTTTTCAAATCCCTCTCAAAATTGTTGAAATTCTGTTGAAGCTTTTAAAATTCTCTCTAGAATTTTCAAAATCCATGTCCACATGTTTACAATTTCACGTCAAAAAAATGCGAAAATTCCAGTTGAAATTTTTTCAAAGTCCCTTAAAAATTTTCCAATTTTTGTCCCAATTCTTCCCATTCCCATTGAAACTTTTCAAATCCCTCTCAAAATTGTTGAAATTCTCTTGAAGCTTTTAAAATTCTCTCTAGAATTTTCAAAATCCGTGTCCACATGTTTACAATTTCACGTCAAAAAATTGCTAAAATTCCAGTTGAAATTTTTTCAAAGTCCCTTAAAAATTTTCCAATTTTTGTCCCAATTCTTCCCATTCCCATTGAAACTTTTCAAATCCCTCTCAAAATTGTTTAAATTCTGTTGAAGCTTTTAAAATTCTCTCTAGAATTTTCAAAATCCATGTCCACATGTTTACAATTTCACGTCAAAAAATTGCTAAAATTCCAGTTGAAATTTTTTCAAAGTCCCTTAAAAATTTTCCAATTTTTGTCCCAATTCTTCCCATTCCCATTGAAACTTTTCAAATCCCTCTCAAAATTGTTGAAATTCTGTTGAAGCTTTTAAAATTCTCTCTAGAATTTTCAAAATCCATGTCCACATGTTTACAATTTCACGTCAAAAAATTGCGAAAATTCCAGTTGCAATTTTTTCAAAGTCCCTTAAAAATTTTCCAATTTTTGTCCCAATTCTTCCCATTCCCATTGAAACTTTTCAAATCCCTGTCAAAACTGTTGAAATCCTACTGAAAGTTTGACACTTCTCTCTAGAATTTTCAAAGTCCACTTCAACATGTTTAAAATTTCACGTCAAAATTGCTAAAATTCCAGTTGAAATTTTTTCAAAGTCCCTTAAAAATTTTCCAATTTTTGTCCCAATTCTTCCCATTCCCATTGAAACTTTTCAAATCCCTCTCAAAATTGTTGAAATTCTGTTGAAGCTTTTAAAATTCTCTCTAGAATTTTCAAAATCCACGTCCACATGTTTACAATTTCACGTAAAAAAATTGCTAAAATTCCAGTTGAAATTTTTTCAAAGTCCCTTAAAAATTTTCCAATTTTTGTCCCAATTCTTCCCATTCCCATTGAAACTTTTCAAATACCTGTCAAAACTGTTGAAATCCTACTGAAAGTTTGACACTTCTCTCTAGAATTTTCAAAGTCCACTTCAACATGTTTACAATTTCACGTCAAAATTGCTAAAATTCCAGTTGAAATTTTTTCAAAGTCCCTTAAAAATTTTCCAATTTTTGTCCCAATTCTTCCCATTCCCATTGAAACTTTTCAAATCCCTCTCAAAATTGTTGAAATTCTGTTGAAGCTTTTAAAATTCTCTCTAGAATTTTCAAAATCCACTTCAACATGTTTACAATTTCACGTCAAAAAATTGCTAAAATTCCAGTTGAAATTTTTTCAAAGTCCCTTAAAAATTTTCCAATTTTTGTCCCAATTCTTCCCATTCCCATTGAAACTTTTCAAATCCCTCTCAAAACTGTTGAAATTCTGTTGAAGCTTTTAAAATTCTCTCTAGAATTTTCAAAATCCATGTCCACATGTTTACAATTTCACGTCAAAAAATTGCTAAAATTCCAGTTGAAATTTTTTCAAAGTCCCTTAAAAATTTTCCAATTTTTGTCCCAATTCTTCCCATTCCCATTGAAACTTTTCAAATCCCTCTCAAAACTGTTGAAATTCTGTTGAAGCTTTTAAAATTCTCTCTAGAATTTTCAAAATCCATGTCCACATGTTTACAATTTCACGTCAAAAAATGGCTAAAATTCCAGTTGAAATTTTTTCAAAGTCCCTTAAAAATTTTCCAATTTTTGTCCCAATTCTTCCCATTCCCATTGAAACTTTTCAAATCCCTCTCAAAATTGTTGAAATTCTGCTGAAGCTTTTAAAATTCTCTCTAGAATTTTCAAAATCCATGTCCACATGTTTACAATTTCACGTCAAAAAATTGCTAAAATTCCAGTTGAAATTTTTTCAAAGTCCCTTAAAAATTTTCCAATTTTTGTCCCAATTCTTCCCATTCCCATTGAAACTTTTCAAATCCCTCTCAAAATTGTTGAAATTCTGTTGAAGCTTTTAAAATTCTCTCTAGAATTTTCAAAATCCACGTCCACATGTTTACAATTTCACGTCAAAAAATTGCTAAAATTCCAGTTGAAATTTTTTCAAAGTCCCTTAAAAATTTTCCAATTTTTGTCCCAATTCTTCCCATTCCCATTGAAACTTTTCAAATCCCTCTCAAAATTGTTGAAATTCTGTTGAAGCTTTTAAAATTCTCTCTAGAATTTTCAAAATCCACTTCAACATGTTTACAATTTCACGTCAAAAAATTGCTAAAATTCCAGTTGAAATTTTTTCAAAGTCCCTTAAAAATTTTCCAATTTTTGTCCCAATTCTTCCCATTCCCATTGAAACTTTTCAAATCCCTGTCAAAACTGTTGAAATCCTACTGAAAGTTTGACACTTCTCTCTAGAATTTTCAAAGTCCACTTCAACATGTTTACAATTTCACGTCAAAATTGCTAAAATTCCAGTTGAAATTTTTTCAAAGTCCCTTAAAAATTTTCCAATTTTTGTCCCAATTCTTCTTATTGTCATTGAAACTTTTCAAATCCCTCTCAAAATTGTTGAAATTCTGTTGAAGCTTTTAAAATTCTCTCTAGAATTTTCAAAATCCATGTCCACATGTTTACAATTTCACGTCAAAAAATTGCTAAAATTCCAGTTGAAATTTTTTCAAAGTCCCTTAAAAATTTTCCAATTTTTGTCCCAATTCTTCCCATTCCCATTGAAACTTTTCAAATCCCTCTCAAAATTGTTGAAATTCTGTTGAAGCTTTTAAAATTCTCTCTAGAATTTTCAAAATCCACTTCAACATGTTTACAATTTCACGTCAAAAAATTGCTAAAATTCCAGTTGAAATTTTTTCAAAGTCCCTTAAAAATTTTCCAATTTTTGTCCCAATTCTTCCCATTCCCATTGAAACTTTTCAAATACCTGTCAAAACTGTTGAAATCCTACTGAAAGTTTGACACTTGTCTCTAGAATTTTCAAAGTCCACTTCAACATGTTTACAATTTCACGTCAAAATTGCTAAACATCCAGTTGAAATTTTTTCAAAGTCCCTTAAAAATTTTCCAATTTTTGTCCCAATTCTTCCCATTCCCATTGAAACTTTTCAAATCCCTCTCAAAATTGTTGAAATTCTGTTGAAGCTTTTAAAATTCTCTCTAGAATTTTCAAAATCCATGTCCACATGTTTACAATTTCACGTCAAAAAATTGCGAAAATTCCAGTTGCAATTTTTTCAAAGTCCCTTAAAAATTTTCCAATTTTTGTCCCAATTCTTCCCATTCCCATTGAAACTTTTCAAATCCCTGTCAAAACTGTTGAAATCCTACTGAAAGTTTGACACTTCTCTCTAGAATTTTCAAAGTCCACTTCAACATGTTTACAATTTCACGTCAAAATTGCTAAAATTCCAGTTGAAATTTTTTCAAAGTCCCTTAAAAATTTTCCAATTTTTGTCCCAATTCTTCCCATTCCCATTGAAACTTTTCAAATCCCTCTCAAAATTGTTGAAATTCTGTTGAAGCTTTTAAAATTCTCTCTAGAATTTTCAAAATCCACGTCCACATGTTTACAATTTCACGTCAAAAAATTGCTAAAATTCCAGTTGAAATTTTTTCAAAGTCCCTTAAAAATTTTCCAATTTTTGTCCCAATTCTTCCCATTCCCATTGAAACTTTTCAAATCCCTCTCAAAATTGTTGAAATTCTCTTGAAGCTTTTAAAATTCTCTCTAGAATTTTCAAAATCCATGTCCACATGTTTACAATTTCACGTCAAAAAATTGCTAAAATTCCAGTTGAAATTTTTTCAAAGTCCCTTCAAAATTTTCCAATTTTTGTCCCAATTCTTCCCATTCCCATTGAAACTTTTCAAATACCTGTCAAAACTGTTGAAATCCTACTGAAAGTTTGACACTTCTCTCTAGAATTTTCAAAGTCCACTTCAACATGTTTACAATTTCACGTCAAAATTGCTAAAATTCCAGTTGAAATTTTTCAAAGTCCCTTAAAAATTTTCCAATTTTTGTCCCAATTCTTCCCATTCCCATTGAAACTTTTCAAATCCCTCTCAAAATTGTTGAAATTCTGTTGAAGCTTTTAAAATTCTCTCTAGAATTTTCAAAATCCATGTCCACATGTTTACAATTTCACGTCAAAAAATTGCTAAAATTCCAGTTGAAATTTTTTCAAAGTCCCTTAAAAATTTCCAATTTTTGTCCCAATTCTTCCCATTCCCATTGAAACTTTTCAAATCCCTCTCAAAATTGTTGAAATTCTGTTGAAGCTTTTAAAATTCTCTCTAGAATTTTCAAAATCCATGTCCACATGTTTACAATTTCACGTCAAAAAATTGCTAAAATTCCAGTTGAAATTTTTTCAAAGTCCCTTAAAAATTTTCCAATTTTTGTCCCAATTCTTCCCATTCCCATTGAAACTTTTCAAATCCCTCTCAAAATTGTTGAAATTCTGTTGAAGCTTTTAAAATTCTCTCTAGAATTTTCAAAATCCATGTCCACATGTTTACAATTTCACGTCAAAAAATTGCTAAAATTCCAGTTGAAATTTTTTCAAAGTCCCTTAAAAATTTTCCAATTTTTGTCCCAATTCTTCCCATTCCCATTGAAACTTTTCAAATCCCTCTCAAAACTGTTGGAATTCTGTTGAAGCTTTTAAAATTCTCTCTAGAATTTTCAAAATCCATGTCCACATGTTTACAATTTCACGTCAAAAAATTGCTAAAATTCCAGTTGAAATTTTTTCAAAGTCCCTTAAAAATTTTCCAATTTTTGTCCCAATTCTTCCCATTCCCATTGAAACTTTTCAAATCCCTCTCAAAATTGTTGAAATTCTGCTGAAGCTTTTAAAATTCTCTCTAGAATTTTCAAAATCCATGTCCACATGTTTACAATTTCACGTCAAAAAATTGCTAAAATTCCAGTTGAAATTTTTTCAAAGTCCCTTAAAAATTTTCCAATTTTTGTCCCAATTCTTCCCATTCCCATTGAAACTTTTCAAATCCCTCTCAAAATTGTTGAAATTCTGTTGAAGCTTTTAAAATTCTCTCTAGAATTTTCAAAATCCATGTCCACATGTTTACAATTTCACGTCAAAAAATTGCTAAAATTCCAGTTGAAATTTTTTTCAAAGTCCCTTAAAAATTTTCCAATTTTTGTCCCAATTCTTCCCATTCCCATTGAAACTTTTCAAATCCCTCTCAAAACTGTTGGAATTCTGTTGAAGCTTTTAAAATTCTCTCTAGAATTTTCAAAATCCATGTCCACATGTTTACAATTTCACGTCAAAAAATTGCTAAAATTCCAGTTGAAATTTTTTCAAAGTCCCTTAAAAATTTTCCAATTTTTGTCCCAATTCTTCCCATTCCCATTGAAACTTTTCAAATCCCTCTCAAAATTGTTGAAATTCTGCTGAAGCTTTTAAAATTCTCTCTAGAATTTTCAAAATCCATGTCCACATGTTTACAATTTCACGTCAAAAAATGGCTAAAATTCCAGTTGAAATTTTTTCAAAGTCCCTTAAAAATTTTCCAATTTTTGTCCCAATTCTTCCCATTCCCATTGAAACTTTTCAAATCCCTCTCAAAACTGTTGAAATTCTGTTGAAGCTTTTAAAATTCTCTCTAGAATTTTCAAAATCCACGTCCACATGTTTACAATTTCACGTAAAAAAATTGCTAAAATTCCAGTTGAAATTTTTTCAAAGTCCCTTAAAAATTTTCCAATTTTTGTCCCAATTCTTCCCATTCCCATTGAAACTTTTCAAATCCCTCTCAAAATTGTTGAAATTCTGTTGAAGCTTTTAAAATTCTCTCTAGAATTTTCGAAATCCACTTCAACATGTTTACAATTTCACGTCAAAAAATTGCGAAAATTCCAGTTGCAATTTTTTCAAAGTCCCTTAAAAATTTTCCAATTTTTGTCCCAATTCTTCCCATTCCCATTGAAACTTTTCAAATCCCTGTCAAAACTGTTGAAATCCTACTGAAAGTTTGACACTTCTCTCTAGAATTTTCAAAGTCCACTTCAACATGTTTACAATTTCACGTCAAAATTGCTAAAATTCCAGTTGAAATTTTTTCAAAGTCCCTTAAAAATTTTCCAATTTTTGTCCCAATTCTTCCCATTCCCATTGAAACTTTTCAAATCCCTCTCAAAATTGTTGAAATTCTGTTGAAGCTTTTAAAATTCTCTCTAGAATTTTCAAAATCCATGTCCACATGTTTACAATTTCACGTCAAAAAATTGCTAAAATTCCAGTTGAAATTTTTTCAAAGTCCCTTAAAAATTTTCCAATTTTTGTCCCAATTCTTCCCATTCCCATTGAAACTTTTCAAATCCCTCTCAAAATTGTTGAAATTCTCTTGAAGCTTTTAAAATTCTCTCTAGAATTTTCAAAATCCATGTCCACATGTTTACAATTTCACGTCAAAAAATTGCTAAAATTCCAGTTGAAATTTTTTCAAAGTCCCTTAAAAATTTTCCAATTTTTGTCCCAATTCTTCCCATTCCCATTGAAACTTTTCAAATCCCTCTCAAAACTGTTGGAATTCTGTTGAAGCTTTTAAAATTCTCTCTAGAATTTTCAAAATCCATGTCCACATGTTTACAATTTCACGTCAAAAAATTGCTAAAATTCCAGTTGAAATTTTTTTCAAAGTCCCTTAAAAATTTTCCAATTTTTGTCCCAATTCTTCCCATTCCCATTGAAACTTTTCAAATCCCTCTCAAAATTGTTGAAATTCTGTTGAAGCTTTTAAAATTCTCTCTAGAATTTTCAAAATCCATGTCCACATGTTTACAATTTCACGTCAAAAAATTGCTAAAATTCCAGTTGAAATTTTTTCAAAGTCCCTTAAAAATTTTCCAATTTTTGTCCCAATTCTTCCCATTCCCATTGAAACTTTTCAAATCCCTCTCAAAATTGTTGAAATTCTGTTGAAGCTTTTAAAATTCTCTCTAGAATTTTCAAAATCCATGTCCACATGTTTACAATTTCACGTCAAAAAATTGCTAAAATTCCAGTTGAAATTTTTTCAAAGTCCCTTAAAAATTTTCCAATTTTTGTCCCAATTCTTCCCATTCCCATTGAAACTTTTCAAATCCCTCTCAAAACTGTTGGAATTCTGTTGAAGCTTTTAAAATTCTCTCTAGAATTTTCAAAATCCATGTCCACATGTTTACAATTTCACGTCAAAAAATTGCTAAAATTCCAGTTGAAATTTTTTCAAAGTCCCTTAAAAATTTTCCAATTTTTGTCCCAATTCTTCCCATTCCCATTGAAACTTTTCAAATCCCTCTCAAAATTGTTGAAATTCTGCTGAAGCTTTTAAAATTCTCTCTAGAATTTTCAAAATCCATGTCCACATGTTTACAATTTCACGTCAAAAAATTGCTAAAATTCCAGTTGAAATTTTTTCAAAGTCCCTTAAAAATTTTCCAATTTTTGTCCCAATTCTTCCCATTCCCATTGAAACTTTTCAAATCCCTCTCAAAATTGTTGAAATTCTGTTGAAGCTTTTAAAATTCTCTCTAGAATTTTCAAAATCCATGTCCACATGTTTACAATTTCACGTCAAAAAATTGCTAAAATTCCAGTTGAAATTTTTTCAAAGTCCCTTAAAAATTTTCCAATTTTTGTCCCAATTCTTCCATTCCCATTGAAACTTTTCAAATCCCTCTCAAAACTGTTGGAATTCTGTTGAAGCTTTTAAAATTCTCTCTAGAATTTTCAAAATCCATGTCCACATGTTTACAATTTCACGTCAAAAAATTGCTAAAATTCCAGTTGAAATTTTTTCAAAGTCCCTTAAAAATTTTCCAATTTTTGTCCCAATTCTTCCCATTCCCATTGAAACTTTTCAAATCCCTCTCAAAATTGTTGAAATTCTGCTGAAGCTTTTAAAATTCTCTCTAGAATTTTCAAAATCCATGTCCACATGTTTACAATTTCACGTCAAAAAATGGCTAAAATTCCAGTTGAAATTTTTTCAAAGTCCCTTAAAAATTTTCCAATTTTTGTCCCAATTCTTCCCATTCCCATTGAAACTTTTCAAATCCCTCTCAAAACTGTTGAAATTCTGTTGAAGCTTTTAAAATTCTCTCTAGAATTTTCAAAATCCACGTCCACATGTTTACAATTTCACGTAAAAAAATTGCTAAAATTCCAGTTGAAATTTTTTCAAAGTCCCTTAAAAATTTTCCAATTTTTGTCCCAATTCTTCCCATTCCCATTGAAACTTTTCAAATCCCTCTCAAAATTGTTGAAATTCTGTTGAAGCTTTTAAAATTCTCTCTAGAATTTTCGAAATCCACTTCAACATGTTTACAATTTCACGTCAAAAAATTGCGAAAATTCCAGTTGCAATTTTTTCAAAGTCCCTTAAAAATTTTCCAATTTTTGTCCCAATTCTTCCCATTCCCATTGAAACTTTTCAAATCCCTGTCAAAACTGTTGAAATCCTACTGAAAGTTTGACACTTCTCTCTAGAATTTTCAAAGTCCACTTCAACATGTTTACAATTTCACGTCAAAATTGCTAAAATTCCAGTTGAAATTTTTTCAAAGTCCCTTAAAAATTTTCCAATTTTTGTCCCAATTCTTCCCATTCCCATTGAAACTTTTCAAATCCCTCTCAAAATTGTTGAAATTCTGTTGAAGCTTTTAAAATTCTCTCTAGAATTTTCAAAATCCATGTCCACATGTTTACAATTTCACGTCAAAAAAATTGCTAAAATTCCAGTTGAAATTTTTTCAAAGTCCCTTAAAAATTTTCCAATTTTTGTCCCAATTCTTCCCATTCCCATTGAAACTTTTCAAATCCCTCTCAAAATTGTTGAAATTCTCTTGAAGCTTTTAAAATTCTCTCTAGAATTTTCAAAATCCACGTCCACATGTTTACAATTTCACGTAAAAAAATTGCTAAAATTCCAGTTGAAATTTTTTCAAAGTCCCTTAAAAATTTTCCAATTTTTGTCCCAATTCTTCCCATTCCCATTGAAACTTTTCAAATCCCTCTCAAAATTGTTGAAATTCTGTTGAAGCTTTTAAAATTCTCTCTAGAATTTTCAAAATCCATGTCCACATGTTTACAATTTCACGTCAAAAAATTGCTAAAATTCCAGTTGAAATTTTTTCAAAGTCCCTTAAAAATTTTCCAATTTTTGTCCCAATTCTTCCCATTCCCATTGAAACTTTTCAAATACCTGTCAAAACTGTTGAAATCCTACTGAAAGTTTGACACTTCTCTCTAGAATTTTCAAAGTCCACTTCAACATGTTTACAATTTCACGTCAAAATTGCTAAAATTCCAGTTGAAATTTTTTCAAAGTCCCTTAAAAATTTTCCAATTTTTGTCCCAATTCTTCCCATTCCCATTGAAACTTTTCAAATCCCTCTCAAAATTGTTGAAATTCTGTTGAAGCTTTTAAAATTCTCTCTAGAATTTTCAAAATCCACTTCAACATGTTTACAATTTCACGTCAAAAAATTGCTAAAATTCCAGTTGAAATTTTTTCAAAGTCCCTTAAAAATTTTCCAATTTTTGTCCCAATTCTTCCCATTCCCATTGAAACTTTTCAAATCCCTCTCAAAATTGTTGAAATTCTGTTGAAGCTTTTAAAATTCTCTCTAGAATTTTCAAAATCCATGTCCACATGTTTACAATTTCACGTCAAAAAATTGCTAAAATTCCAGTTGAAATTTTTTCAAAGTCCCTTCAAAATTTTCCAATTTTTGTCCCAATTCTTCCCATTCCCATTGAAACTTTTCAAATCCCTCTCAAAACTGTTGGAATTCTGCTGAAGCTTTTAAAATTCTCTCTAGAATTTTCAAAATCCATGTCCACATGTTTACAATTTCACGTCAAAAAATTGCTAAAATTCCAGTTGAAATTTTTTCAAAGTCCCTTAAAAATTTTCCAATTTTTGTCCCAATTCTTCCCATTCCCATTGAAACTTTTCAAATCCCTCTCAAAATTGTTGAAATTCTCTTGAAGATTTTAAAATTCTCTCTAGAATTTTCAAAATCCACGTCCACATGTTTACAATTTCACGTCAAAAAATTGCTAAAATTCCAGTTGAAATTTTTTCAAAGTCCCTTAAAAATTTTCCAATTTTTGTCCCAATTCTTCCCATTCCCATTGAAACTTTTCAAATCCCTCTCAAAATTGTTGAAATTCTGTTGAAGCTTTTAAAATTCTCTCTAGAATTTTCAAAATCCATGTCCACATGTTTACAATTTCACGTCAAAAAATTGCGAAAATTCCAGTTGCAATTTTTTCAAAGTCCCTTAAAAATTTTCCAATTTTTGTCCCAATTCTTCCCATTCCCATTGAAACTTTTCAAATCCCTGTCAAAACTGTTGAAATCCTACTGAAAGTTTGACACTTCTCTCTAGAATTTTCAAAGTCCACTTCAACATGTTTACAATTTCACGTCAAAATTGCTAAAATTCCAGTTGAAATTTTTTCAAAGTCCCTTAAAAATTTTCCAATTTTTGTCCCAATTCTTCCCATTCCCATTGAAACTTTTCAAATCCCTCTCAAAACTGTTGAAATTCTGTTGAAGCTTTTAAAATTCTCTCTAGAATTTTCAAAATCCACGTCCACATGTTTACAATTTCACGTAAAAAAATTGCTAAAATTCCAGTTGAAATTTTTTCAAAGTCCCTTAAAAATTTTCCAATTTTTGTCCCAATTCTTCCCATTCCCATTGAAACTTTTCAAATCCCTCTCAAAATTGTTGAAATTCTGTTGAAGCTTTTAAAATTCTCTCTAGAATTTTCAAAATCCACTTCAACATGTTTACAATTTCACGTCAAAAAATTGCTAAAATTCCAGTTGCAATTTTTTCAAAGTCCCTTAAAAATTTTCCAATTTTTGTCCCAATTCTTCCCATTCCCATTGAAACTTTTCAAATCCCTGTCAAAACTGTTGAAATCCTACTGAAAGTTTGACACTTCTCTCTAGAATTTTCAAAGTCCACTTCAACATGTTTACAATTTCACGTCAAAATTGCTAAAATTCCAGTTGAAATTTTTTCAAAGTCCCTTAAAAATTTTCCAATTTTTGTCCCAATTCTTCCCATTCCCATTGAAACTTTTCAAATCCCTCTCAAAATTGTTGAAATTCTGTTGAAGCTTTTAAAATTCTCTCTAGAATTTTCAAAATCCATGTCCACATGTTTACAATTTCACGTCAAAAAATTGCTAAAATTCCAGTTGAAATTTTTTCAAAGTCCCTTAAAAATTTTCCAATTTTTGTCCCAATTCTTCCCATTCCCATTGAAACTTTTCAAATCCCTCTCAAAATTGTTGAAATTCTGTTGAAGCTTTTAAAATTCTCTCTAGAATTTTCAAAATCCATGTCCACATGTTTACAATTTCACGTCAAAAAATTGCTAAAATTCCAGTTGAAATTTTTTCAAAGTCCCTTAAAAATTTTCCAATTTTTGTCCCAATTCTTCCCATTCCCATTGAAACTTTTCAAATCCCTCTCAAAACTGTTGGAATTCTGTTGAAGCTTTTAAAATTCTCTCTAGAATTTTCAAAATCCATGTCCACATGTTTACAATTTCACGTCAAAAAATTGCTAAAATTCCAGTTGAAATTTTTTCAAAGTCCCTTAAAAATTTTCCAATTTTTGTCCCAATTCTTCCCATTCCCATTGAAACTTTTCAAATCCCTCTCAAAATTGTTGAAATTCTGCTGAAGCTTTTAAAATTCTCTCTAGAATTTTCAAAATCCATGTCCACATGTTTACAATTTCACGTCAAAAAATTGCTAAAATTCCAGTTGAAATTTTTTCAAAGTCCCTTAAAAATTTTCCAATTTTTGTCCCAATTCTTCCCATTCCCATTGAAACTTTTCAAATCCCTCTCAAAACTGTTGAAATTCTGTTGAAGCTTTTAAAATTCTCTCTAGAATTTTCAAAATCCACGTCCACATGTTTACAATTTCACGTAAAAAAATTGCTAAAATTCCAGTTGAAATTTTTTCAAAGTCCCTTAAAAATTTTCCAATTTTTGTCCCAATTCTTCCCATTCCCATTGAAACTTTTCAAATCCCTCTCAAAATTGTTGAAATTCTGTTGAAGCTTTTAAAATTCTCTCTAGAATTTTCGAAATCCACTTCAACATGTTTACAATTTCACGTCAAAAAATTGCGAAAATTCCAGTTGCAATTTTTTCAAAGTCCCTTAAAAATTTTCCAATTTTTGTCCCAATTCTTCCCATTCCCATTGAAACTTTTCAAATCCCTGTCAAAACTGTTGAAATCCTACTGAAAGTTTGACACTTCTCTCTAGAATTTTCAAAGTCCACTTCAACATGTTTACAATTTCACGTCAAAATTGCTAAAATTCCAGTTGAAATTTTTTCAAAGTCCCTTAAAAATTTTCCAATTTTTGTCCCAATTCTTCCCATTCCCATTGAAACTTTTCAAATCCCTCTCAAAATTGTTGAAATTCTGTTGAAGCTTTTAAAATTCTCTCTAGAATTTTCAAAATCCATGTCCACATGTTTACAATTTCACGTCAAAAAATTGCTAAAATTCCAGTTGAAATTTTTTCAAAGTCCCTTAAAAATTTTCCAATTTTTGTCCCAATTCTTCCCATTCCCATTGAAACTTTTCAAATCCCTCTCAAAATTGTTGAAATTCTGTTGAAGCTTTTAAAATTCTCTCTAGAATTTTCAAAATCCACGTCCACATGTTTACAATTTCACGTAAAAAAATTGCTAAAATTCCAGTTGAAATTTTTTCAAAGTCCCTTAAAAATTTTCCAATTTTTGTCCCAATTCTTCCCATTCCCATTGAAACTTTTCAAATCCCTCTCAAAATTGTTGAAATTCTGTTGAAGCTTTTAAAATTCTCTCTAGAATTTTCAAAATCCACTTCAACATGTTTACAATTTCACGTCAAAAAATTGCTAAAATTCCAGTTGAAATTTTTTCAAAGTCCCTTAAAAATTTTCCAATTTTTGTCCCAATTCTTCCCATTCCCATTGAAACTTTTCAAATACCTGTCAAAACTGTTGAAATCCTACTGAAAGTTTGACACTTCTCTCTAGAATTTTCAAAGTCCACTTCAACATGTTTACAATTTCACGTCAAAATTGCTAAAATTCCAGTTGAAATTTTTTCAAAGTCCCTTAAAAATTTTCCAATTTTTGTCCCAATTCTTCCCATTCCCATTGAAACTTTTCAAATCCCTCTCAAAACTGTTGAAATTCTGTTGAAGCTTTTAAAATTCTCTCTAGAATTTTCAAAATCCACTTCAACATGTTTACAATTTCACGTCAAAAAATTGCTAAAATTCCAGTTGAAATTTTTTCAAAGTCCCTTAAAAATTTTCCAATTTTTGTCCCAATTCTTCCCATTCCCATTGAAACTTTTCAAATCCCTCTCAAAATTGTTGAAATTCTGTTGAAGCTTTTAAAATTCTCTCTAGAATTTTCAAAATCCATGTCCACATGTTTACAATTTCACGTCAAAAAATTGCTAAAATTCCAGTTGAAATTTTTTCAAAGTCCCTTAAAAATTTTCCAATTTTTGTCCCAATTCTTCCCATTCCCATTGAAACTTTTCAAATCCCTCTCAAAACTGTTGGAATTCTGCTGAAGCTTTTAAAATTCTCTCTAGAATTTTCAAAATCCATGTCCACATGTTTACAATTTCACGTCAAAAAATTGCTAAAATTCCAGTTGAAATTTTTTCAAAGTCCCTTAAAAATTTTCCAATTTTTGTCCCAATTCTTCCCATTCCCATTGAAACTTTTCAAATCCCTCTCAAAATTGTTGAAATTCTCTTGAAGCTTTTAAAATTCTCTCTAGAATTTTCAAAATCCATGTCCACATGTTTACAATTTCACGTCAAAAAATTGCGAAAATTCCAGTTGCAATTTTTTCAAAGTCCCTTAAAAATTTTCCAATTTTTGTCCCAATTCTTCCCATTCCCATTGAAACTTTTCAAATCCCTGTCAAAACTGTTGAAATCCTACTGAAAGTTTGACACTTCTCTCTAGAATTTTCAAAGTCCACTTCAACATGTTTACAATTTCACGTCAAAATTGCTAAAATTCCAGTTGAAATTTTTTCAAAGTCCCTTAAAAATTTTCCAATTTTTGTCCCAATTCTTCTTATTGTCATTGAAACTTTTCAAATCCCTCTCAAAATTGTTGAAATTCTGTTGAAGCTTTTAAAATTCTCTCTAGAATTTTCAAAATCCACGTCCACATGTTTACAATTTCACGTAAAAAAATGGCTAAAATTCCAGTTGAAATTTTTTCAAAGTCCCTTAAAAATTTTCCAATTTTTGTCCCAATTCTTCCCATTCCCATTGAAACTTTTCAAATCCCTCTCAAAATTGTTGAAATTCTGTTGAAGCTTTTAAAATTCTCTCTAGAATTTTCAAAATCCACTTCAACATGTTTACAATTTCACGTCAAAAAATTGCTAAAATTCCAGTTGAAATTTTTTCAAAGTCCCTTAAAAATTTTCCAATTTTTGTCCCAATTCTTCCCATTCCCATTGAAACTTTTCAAATCCCTCTCAAAATTGTTGAAATCCTACTGAAAGTTTGACACTTCTCTCTAGAATTTTCAAAGTCCACTTCAACATGTTTACAATTTCACGTCAAAATTGCTAAAATTCCAGTTGAAATTTTTTCAAAGTCCCTTAAAAATTTTCCAATTTTTGTCCCAATTCTTCCCATTCCCATTGAAACTTTTCAAATCCCTCTCAAAATTGTTGAAATTCTCTTGAAGCTTTTAAAATTCTCTCTAGAATTTTCAAAATCCATGTCCACATGTTTACAATTTCACGTCAAAAAATTGCGAAAATTCCAGTTGCAATTTTTTCAAAGTCCCTTAAAAATTTTCCAATTTTTGTCCCAATTCTTCCCATTCCCATTGAAACTTTTCAAATCCCTGTCAAAACTGTTGAAATCCTACTGAAAGTTTGACACTTCTCTCTAGAATTTTCAAAGTCCACTTCAACATGTTTACAATTTCACGTCAAAATTGCTAAAATTCCAGTTGAAATTTTTTCAAAGTCCCTTAAAAATTTTCCAATTTTTGTCCCAATTCTTCTTATTGTCATTGAAACTTTTCAAATCCCTCTCAAAATTGTTGAAATTCTGTTGAAGCTTTTAAAATTCTCTCTAGAATTTTCAAAATCCACGTCCACATGTTTACAATTTCACGTAAAAAAATGGCTAAAATTCCAGTTGAAATTTTTTCAAAGTCCCTTAAAAATTTTCCAATTTTTGTCCCAATTCTTCCCATTCCCATTGAAACTTTTCAAATCCCTCTCAAAATTGTTGAAATTCTGTTGAAGCTTTTAAAATTCTCTCTAGAATTTTCAAAATCCACTTCAACATGTTTACAATTTCACGTCAAAAAATTGCTAAAATTCCAGTTGAAATTTTTTCAAAGTCCCTTAAAAATTTTCCAATTTTTGTCCCAATTCTTCCCATTCCCATTGAAACTTTTCAAATCCCTCTCAAAATTGTTGAAATCCTACTGAAAGTTTGACACTTCTCTCTAGAATTTTCAAAGTCCACTTCAACATGTTTACAATTTCACGTCAAAATTGCTAAAATTCCAGTTGAAATTTTTTCAAAGTCCCTTAAAAATTTTCCAATTTTTGTCCCAATTCTTCCCATTCCCATTGAAACTTTTCAAATCCCTCTCAAAATTGTTGAAAATCTGTTGAAGCTTTTAAAATTCTCTCTAGAATTTTCAAAATCCACTTCAACATGTTTACAATTTCACGTCAAAAAATTGCTAAAATTCCAGTTGAAATTTTTTCAAAGTCCCTTAAAAATTTTCCAATTTTTGTCCCAATTCTTCCCATTCCCATTGAAATTTTTCAAATCCCTGTCAAAACTGTTGAAATCCTACTGAAATTTTGACACTTCTCTCTAGAATTTTCAAAGTCCACTTCAACATGTTTACAATTTCACGTCAAAATTGCTAAAATTCCAGTTGAAATTTTTTCAAAGTCCCTTAAAAATTTTCCAATTTTTGTCCCAATTCTTCCCATTGTCATTGAAACTTTTCAAATCCCTCTCAAAATTGTTGAAATTCTGTTGAAGCTTTTAAAATTCTCTCTAGAATTTTCAAAATCCATGTCCACATGTTTACAATTTCACGTCAAAAAATTGCTAAAATTCCAGTTGAAATTTTTTCAAAGTCCCTTAAAAATTTTCCAATTTTGTCCCAATTCTTCCCATTCCCATTGAAACTTTTCAAATCCCTCTCAAAATTGTTGAAATTCTGTTGAAGCTTTTAAAATTCTCTCTAGAATTTTCAAAATCCACGTCCACATGTTTACAATTTCACGTAAAAAAATTGCTAAAATTCCAGTTGAAATTTTTTCAAAGTCCCTTAAAAATTTTCCAATTTTTGTCCCAATTCTTCCCATTCCCATTGAAACTTTTCAAATCCCTCTCAAAATTGTTGAAATTCTGTTGAAGCTTTTAAAATTCTCTCTAGAATTTTCAAAATCCATGTCCACATGTTTACAATTTCACGTCAAAAAATTGCTAAAATTCCAGTTGAAATTTTTTCAAAGTCCCTTAAAAATTTTCCAATTTTTGTCCCAATTCTTCCCATTCCCATTGAAACTTTTCAAATCCCTCTCAAAATTGTTGAAATCCTACTGAAAGTTTGACACTTCTCTCTAGAATTTTCAAAGTCCACTTCAACATGTTTACAATTTCACGTCAAAATTGCTAAAATTCCAGTTGAAATTTTTTCAAAGTCCCTTAAAAATGTTCCAATTTTTGTCCCAATTCTTCCCATTCCCATTGAAACTTTTCAAATCCCTCTCAAAATTGTTGAAATTCTGTTGAAGCTTTTAAAATTCTCTCTAGAATTTTCAAAATCCATGTCCACATGTTTACAATTTCACGTCAAAAAATTGCTAAAATTCCAGTTGAAATTTTTTCAAAGTCCCTTAAAAATTTTCCAATTTTTGTCCCAATTCTTCCCATTCCCATTGAAACTTTTCAAATCCCTCTCAAAATTGTTGAAATTCTGTTGAAGCTTTTAAAATTCTCTCTAGAATTTTCAAAATCCACGTCCACATGTTTACAATTTCACGTAAAAAAATTGCTAAAATTCCAGTTGAAATTTTTTCAAAGTCCCTTAAAAATTTTCCAATTTTTGTCCCAATTCTTCCCATTCCCATTGAAACTTTTCAAATCCCTCTCAAAATTGTTGAAATTCTGTTGAAGCTTTTAAAATTCTCTCTAGAATTTTCAAAATCCACTTCAACATGTTTACAATTTCACGTCAAAAAATTGCTAAAATTCCAGTTGAAATTTTTTCAAAGTCCCTTAAAAATTTTCCAATTTTTGTCCCAATTCTTCCCATTCCCATTGAAACTTTTCAAATCCCTCTCAAAATTGTTGAAATCCTACTGAAAGTTTGACACTTCTCTCTAGAATTTTCAAAGTCCACTTCAACATGTTTACAATTTCACGTCAAAATTGCTAAAATTCCAGTTGAAATTTTTTCAAAGTCCCTTAAAAATTTTCCAATTTTTGTCCCAATTCTTCCCATTCCCATTGAAACTTTTCAAATCCCTCTCAAAATTGTTGAAATTCTGTTGAAGCTGTTAAAATTCTCTCTAGAATTTTCAAAATCCATGGCCACATGTTTACAATTTCACGTCAAAAAATTGCTAAAATTCCAGTTGAAATTTTTTCAAAGTCCCTTAAAAATTTTCCAATTTTTGTCCCAATTCTTCCCATTCCCATTGAAACTTTTCAAATCCCTCTCAAAATTGTTGAAATTCTGTTGAAGCTTTTAAAATTCTCTCTAGAATTTTCAAAATCCACTTCAACATGTTTACAATTTCACGTCAAAAAATTGCGAAAATTCCAGTTGCAATTTTTTCAAAGTCCCTTAAAAATTTTCCAATTTTTGTCCCAATTCTTCCCATTCCCATTGAAACTTTTCAAATCCCTGTCAAAACTGTTGAAATCCTACTGAAAGTTTGACACTTCTCTCTAGAATTTTCAAAGTCCACTTCAACATGTTTACAATTTCACGTCAAAATTGCTAAAATTCCAGTTGAAATTTTTTCAAAGTCCCTTAAAAATTTTCCAATTTTTGTCCCAATTCTTCCCATTCCCATTGAAACTTTTCAAATCCCTCTCAAAACTGTTGAAATTCTGTTGAAGCTTTTAAAATTCTCTCTAGAATTTTCAAAATCCACTTCAACATGTTTACAATTTCACGTCAAAAAATTGCTAAAATTCCAGTTGAAATTTTTTCAAAGTCCCTTAAAAATTTTCCAATTTTTGTCCCAATTCTTCCCATTCCCATTGAAACTTTTCAAATCCCTCTCAAAATTGTTGAAATTCTGTTGAAGCTTTTAAAATTCTCTCTAGAATTTTCAAAATCCATGTCCACATGTTTACAATTTCACGTCAAAAAATTGCTAAAATTCCAGTTGAAATTTTTTCAAAGTCCCTTAAAAATTTTCCAATTTTTGTCCCAATTCTTCCCATTCCCATTGAAACTTTTCAAATCCCTCTCAAAACTGTTGGAATTCTGCTGAAGCTTTTAAAATTCTCTCTAGAATTTTCAAAATCCATGTCCACATGTTTACAATTTCACGTCAAAAAATTGCTAAAATTCCAGTTGAAATTTTTTCAAAGTCCCTTAAAAATTTTCCAATTTTTGTCCCAATTCTTCCCATTCCCATTGAAACTTTTCAAATCCCTCTCAAAATTGTTGAAATTCTCTTGAAGCTTTTAAAATTCTCTCTAGAATTTTCAAAATCCACGTCCACATGTTTACAATTTCACGTCAAAAAATTGCTAAAATTCCAGTTGAAATTTTTTCAAAGTCCCTTAAAAATTTTCCAATTTTTGTCCCAATTCTTCCCATTCCCATTGAAACTTTTCAAATCCCTCTCAAAATTGTTGAAATTCTGTTGAAGCTTTTAAAATTCTCTCCAGAATTTTCAATATCCATGTCCACATGTTTACAATTTCACGTCAAAAAATGGCTAAAATTCCAGTTGAAATTTTTTCAAAGTCCCTTAAAAATTTTCCAATTTTTGTCCCAATTCTTCCCATTCCCATTGAAACTTTTCAAATCCCTGTCAAAACTGTTGAAATCCTACTGAAAGTTTGACACTTCTCTCTAGAATTTTCAAAGTCCACTTCAACATGTTTACAATTTCACGTCAAAATTGCTAAAATTCCAGTTGAAATTTTTTCAAAGTCCCTTAAAAATTTTCCAATTTTTGTCCCAATTCTTCCCATTCCCATTGAAACTTTTCAAATCCCTCTCAAAATTGTTGAAATTCTGTTGAAGCTTTTAAAATTCTCTCTAGAATTTTCAAAATCCACGTCCACATGTTTACAATTTCACGTAAAAAAATTGCTAAAATTCCAGTTGAAATTTTTTCAAAGTCCCTTAAAAATTTTCCAATTTTTGTCCCAATTCTTCCCATTCCCATTCAAATCCCTCTCAAAATTGTTGAAATTCTGTTGAAGCTTTTAAAATTCTCTCTAGAATTTTCAAAATCCACTTCAACATGTTTACAATTTCACGTCAAAAAATTGCTAAAATTCCAGTTGAAATTTTTTCAAAGTCCCTTAAAAATTTTCCAATTTTTGTCCCAATTCTTCCCATTCCCATTGAAACTTTTCAAATCCCTCTCAAAATTGTTGAAATCCTACTGAAAGTTTGACACTTCTCTCTAGAATTTTCAAAGTCCACTTCAACATGTTTACAATTTCACGTCAAAATTGCTAAAATTCCAGTTGAAATTTTTTCAAAGTCCCTTAAAAATTTTCCAATTTTTGTCCCAATTCTTCCCATTCCCATTGAAACTTTTCATATCCCTCTCAAAATTGTTGAAATTCTGTTGAAGCTTTTAAAATTCTCTCTAGAATTTTCAAAATCCACTTCAACATGTTTACAATTTCACGTCAAAAAATTGCTAAAATTCCAGTTGAAATTTTTTCAAAGTCCCTTAAAAATTTTCCAATTTTTGTCCCAATTCTTCCCATTCCCATTGAAACTTTTCAAATCCCTCTCAAAATTGTTGCAATCCTACTGAAAGTTTGACACTTCTCTCTAGAATTTTCAAAGTCCACTTCAACATGTTTACAATTTCACGTCAAAATTGCTAAAATTCCAGTTGAAATTTTTTCAAAGTCCCTTAAAAATTTTCCAATTTTTGTCCCAATTCTTCCCATTCCCATTGAAACTTTTCAAATCCCTCTCAAAATTGTTGAAATTCTGTTGAAGCTTTTAAAATTCTCTCTAGAATTTTCAAAATCCATGTCCACATGTTTACAATTTCACGTCAAAAAATTGCTAAAATTCCAGTTGAAATTTTTTCAAAGTCCCTTAAAAATTTTCCAATTTTTGTCCCAATTCTTCCCATTCCCATTGAAACTTTTCAAATCCCTCTCAAAATTGTTGAAATTCTGTTGAAGCTTTTAAAATTCTCTCTAGAATTTTCAAAATCCACTTCAACATGTTTACAATTTCACGTCAAAAAATTGCTAAAATTCCAGTTGAAATTTTTTCAAAGTCCCTTAAAAATTTTCCAATTTTTGTCCCAATTCTTCCCATTCCCATTGAAACTTTTCAAATCCCTCTCAAAATTGTTGAAATTCTGTTGAAGCTTTTAAAATTCTCTCTAGAATTTTCAAAATCCACTTCAACATGTTTACAATTTCACGTCAAAAAATTGCTAAAATTCCAGTTGAAATTTTTTCAAAGTCCCTTAAAAATTTTCCAATTTTTGTCCCAATTCTTCCCATTCCCATTGAAACTTTTCAAATCCCTCTCAAAATTGTTGAAATCCTACTGAAAGTTTGACACTTCTCTCTAGAATTTTCAAAGTCCACTTCAACATGTTTACAATTTCACGTCAAAATTGCTAAAATTCCAGTTGAAATTTTTTCAAAGTCCCTTAAAAATTTTCCAATTTTTGTCCCAATTCTTCCCATTCCCATTGAAACTTTTCAAATCCCTCTCAAAATTGTTGAAATTCTGTTGAAGCTTTTAAAATTCTCTCTAGAATTTTCAAAATCCACTTCAACATGTTTACAATTTCACGTCAAAAAATTGCTAAAATTCCAGTTGAAATTTTTTCAAAGTCCCTTAAAAATTTTCCAATTTTTGTCCCAATTCTTCCCATTCCCATTGAAACTTTTCAAATCCCTCTCAAAATTGTTGAAATTCTGTTGAAGCTTTTAAAATTCTCTCTAGAATTTTCAAAATCCATGTCCACAATGTCCACATGTTTACAATTTCACGTCAAAAAATTGCTAAAATTCCAGTTGAAATTTTTTCAAAGTCCCTTAAAAATTTTCCAATTTTTGTCCCAATTCTTCCCATTCCCATTGAAACTTTTCAAATCCCTCTCAAAATTGTTGAAATTCTGTTGAAGCTTTTAAAATTCTCTCTAGAATTTTCAAAATCCATGTCCACATGTTTACAATTTCACGTCAAAAAATTGCTAAAATTCCAGTTGAAATTTTTTCAAAGTCCCTTAAAAATTTTCCAATTTTTGTCCCAATTCTTCCCATTCCCATTGAAACCTTTCAAATCCCTCTCAAAACTGTTGGAATTCTGTTGAAGCTTTTAAAATTCTCTATAGAATTTTCAAAATCCATGTCCACATGTTTACAATTTCACGTCAAAAAATTGCTAAAATTCCAGTTGAAATTTTTTCAAAGTCCCTTAAAAATTTTCCAATTTTTGTCCCAATTCTTCCCATTCCCATTGAAACTTTTCAAATCCCTCTCAAAATTGTTGAAATTCTGCTGAAGCTTTTAAAATTCTCTCTAGAATTTTCAAAATCCATGTCCACATGTTTACAATTTCACGTAAAAAAATTGCTAAAATTCCAGTTGAAATTTTTTCAAAGTCCCTTAAAAATTTTCCAATTTTTGTCCCAATTCTTCCCATTCCCATTGAAACTTTTCAAATCCCTCTCAAAATTGTTGAAATTCTGTTGAAGCTTTTAAAATTCTCTCTAGAATTTTCAAAATCCATGTCCACATGTTTACAATTTCACGTCAAAAAATTGCTAAAATTCCAGTTGAAATTTTTTCAAAGTCCCTTAAAAATTTTCCAATTTTTGTCCCAATTCTTCCCATTCCCATTGAAACTTTTCAAATCCCTCTCAAAATTGTTGAAATTCTGTTGAAGCTTTTAAAATTCTCTCTAGAATTTTCAAAATCCATGTCCACATGTTTACAATTTCACGTAAAAAAATTGCTAAAATTCCAGTTGAAATTTTTTCAAAGTCCCTTAAAAATTTTCCAATTTTTGTCCCAATTCTTCCCATTCCCATTGAAACTTTTCAAATCCCTCTCAAAATTGTTGAAATTCTGTTGAAGCTTTTAAAATTCTCTCTAGAATTTTCAAAATCCACTTCAACATGTTTACAATTTCACGTCAAAAAATTGCTAAAATTCCAGTTGAAATTTTTTCAAAGTCCCTTAAAAATTTTCCAATTTTTGTCCCAATTCTTCCCATTCCCATTGAAACTTTTCAAATACCTGTCAAAACTGTTGAAATCCTACTGAAAGTTTGACACTTCTCTCTAGAATTTTCAAAGTCCACTTCAACATGTTTACAATTTCACGTCAAAATTGCTAAAATTCCAGTTGAAATTTTTTCAAAGTCCCTTAAAAATTTTCCAATTTTTGTCCCAATTCTTCCCATTGTCATTGAAACTTTTCAAATCCCTCTCAAAATTGTTGAAATTCTGTTGAAGCTTTTAAAATTCTCTCTAGAATTTTCAAAATCCATGTCCACATGTTTACAATTTCACGTCAAAAAATTGCTAAAATTCCAGTTGAAATTTTTTCAAAGTCCCTTAAAAATTTTCCAATTTTTGTCCCAATTCTTCCCATTCCCATTGAAACTTTTCAAATCCCTCTCAAAATTGTTGAAATTCTGTTGAAGCTTTTAAAATTCTCTCTAGAATTTTCAAAATCCACGTCCACATGTTTACAATTTCACGTAAAAAAATTGCTAAAATTCCAGTTGAAATTTTTTCAAAGTCCCTTAAAAATTTTCCAATTTTTGTCCCAATTCTTCCCATTCCCATTGAAACTTTTCAAATCCCTCTCAAAATTGTTGAAATTCTGTTGAAGCTTTTAAAATTCTCTCTAGAATTTTCAAAATCCATGTCCACATGTTTACAATTTCACGTCAAAAAATTGCTAAAATTCCAGTTGAAATTTTTTCAAAGTCCCTTAAAAATTTTCCAATTTTTGTCCCAATTCTTCCCATTCCCATTGAAACTTTTCAAATCCCTCTCAAAATTGTTGAAATCCTACTGAAAGTTTGACACTTCTCTCTAGAATTTTCAAAGTCCACTTCAACATGTTTACAATTTCACGTCAAAATTGCTAAAATTCCAGTTGAAATTTTTTCAAAGTCCCTTAAAAATTTTCCAATTTTTGTCCCAATTCTTCCCATTGTCATTGAAACTTTTCAAATCCCTCTCAAAATTGTTGAAATTCTGTTGAAGCTTTTAAAATTCTCTCTAGAATTTTCAAAATCCATGTCCACATGTTTACAATTTCACGTCAAAAAATTGCTAAAATTCCAGTTGAAATTTTTTCAAAGTCCCTTAAAAATTTTCCAATTTTTGTCCCAATTCTTCCCATTCCCATTGAAACTTTTCAAATCCCTCTCAAAATTGTTGAAATTCTGTTGAAGCTTTTAAAATTCTCTCTAGAATTTTCAAAATCCACGTCCACATGTTTACAATTTCACGTAAAAAAATTGCTAAAATTCCAGTTGAAATTTTTTCAAAGTCCCTTAAAAATTTTCCAATTTTTGTCCCAATTCTTCCCATTCCCATTGAAACTTTTCAAATCCCTCTCAAAATTGTTGAAATTCTGTTGAAGCTTTTAAAATTCTCTCTAGAATTTTCAAAATCCACTTCAACATGTTTACAATTTCACGTCAAAAAATTGCTAAAATTCCAGTTGAAATTTTTTCAAAGTCCCTTAAAAATTTTCCAATTTTTGTCCCAATTCTTCCCATTCCCATTGAAACTTTTCAAATCCCTCTCAAAATTGTTGAAATCCTACTGAAAGTTTGACACTTCTCTCTAGAATTTTCAAAGTCCACTTCAACATGTTTACAATTTCACGTCAAAATTGCTAAAATTCCAGTTGAAATTTTTTCAAAGTCCCTTAAAAATTTTCCAATTTTTGTCCCAATTCTTCCCATTCCCATTGAAACTTTTCAAATCCCTCTCAAAATTGTTGAAATTCTGTTGAAGCTTTTAAAATTCTCTCTAGAATTTTCAAAATCCATGGCCACATGTTTACAATTTCACGTCAAAAAATTGCTAAAATTCCAGTTGAAATTTTTTCAAAGTCCCTTAAAAATTTTCCAATTTTTGTCCCAATTCTTCCCATTCCCATTGAAACTTTTCAAATCCCTCTCAAAATTGTTGAAATTCTGTTGAAGCTTTTAAAATTCTCTCTAGAATTTTCAAAATCCACTTCAACATGTTTACAATTTCACGTCAAAAAATTGCGAAAATTCCAGTTGCAATTTTTTCAAAGTCCCTTAAAAATTTTCCAATTTTTGTCCCAATTCTTCCCATTCCCATTGAAACTTTTCAAATACCTGTCAAAACTGTTGAAATCCTACTGAAAGTTTGACACTTCTCTCTAGAATTTTCAAAGTCCACTTCAACATGTTTACAATTTCACGTCAAAATTGCTAAAATTCCAGTTGAAATTTTTTCAAAGTCCCTTAAAAATTTTCCAATTTTTGTCCCAATTCTTCCCATTCCCATTGAAACTTTTCAAATCCCTCTCAAAACTGTTGAAATTCTGTTGAAGCTTTTAAAATTCTCTCTAGAATTTTCAAAATCCACTTCAACATGTTTACAATTTCACGTCAAAAAATTGCTAAAATTCCAGTTGAAATTTTTTCAAAGTCCCTTAAAAATTTTCCAATTTTTGTCCCAATTCTTCCCATTCCCATTGAAACTTTTCAAATCCCTCTCAAAATTGTTGAAATTCTGTTGAAGCTTTTAAAATTCTCTCTAGAATTTTCAAAATCCATGTCCACATGTTTACAATTTCACGTCAAAAAATTGCTAAAATTCCAGTTGAAATTTTTTCAAAGTCCCTTAAAAATTTTCCAATTTTTGTCCCAATTCTTCCCATTCCCATTGAAACTTTTCAAATCCCTCTCAAAACTGTTGGAATTCTGCTGAAGCTTTTAAAATTCTCTCTAGAATTTTCAAAATCCATGTCCACATGTTTACAATTTCACGTCAAAAAATTGCGAAAATTCCAGTTGAAATTTTTTCAAAGTCCCTTAAAAATTTTCCAATTTTTGTCCCAATTCTTCCCATTCCCATTGAAACTTTTCAAATCCCTCTCAAAATTGTTGAAATTCTCTTGAAGCTTTTAAAATTCTCTCTAGAATTTTCAAAATCCACGTCCACATGTTTACAATTTCACGTCAAAAAATTGCTAAAAATTCCAGTTGAAATTTTTTCAAAGTCCCTTAAAAATTTTCCAATTTTTGTCCCAATTCTTCCCATTCCCATTGAAACTTTTCAAATCCCTCTCAAAATTGTTGAAATTCTGTTGAAGCTTTTAAAATTCTCTCCAGAATTTTCAATATCCATGTCCACATGTTTACAATTTCACGTCAAAAAATGGCTAAAATTCCAGTTGAAATTTTTTCAAAAGTCCCTTAAAAATTTTCCAATTTTTGTCCCAATTCTTCCCATTCCCATTGAAACTTTTCAAATCCCTGTCAAAACTGTTGAAATCCTACTGAAAGTTTGACACTTCTCTCTAGAATTTTCAAAGTCCACTTCAACATGTTTACAATTTCACGTCAAAATTGCTAAAATTCCAGTTGAAATTTTTTCAAAGTCCCTTAAAAATTTTCCAATTTTTGTCCCAATTCTTCCCATTCCCATTGAAACTTTTCAAATCCCTCTCAAAATTGTTGAAATTCTGTTGAAGCTTTTAAAATTCTCTCTAGAATTTTCAAAATCCACGTCCACATGTTTACAATTTCACGTAAAAAAATTGCTAAAATTCCAGTTGAAATTTTTTCAAAGTCCCTTAAAAATTTTCCAATTTTTGTCCCAATTCTTCCCATTCCCATTGAAACTTTTCAAATCCCTCTCAAAATTGTTGAAATTCTGTTGAAGCTTTTAAAATTCTCTCTAGAATTTTCAAAATCCACTTCAACATGTTTACAATTTCACGTCAAAAAATTGCTAAAATTCCAGTTGAAATTTTTTCAAAGTCCCTTAAAAATTTTCCAATTTTTGTCCCAATTCTTCCCATTCCCATTGAAACTTTTCAAATCCCTCTCAAAATTGTTGAAATCCTACTGAAAGTTTGACACTTCTCTCTAGAATTTTCAAAGTCCACTTCAACATGTTTACAATTTCACGTCAAAATTGCTAAAATTCCAGTTGAAATTTTTTCAAAGTCCCTTAAAAATTTTCCAATTTTTGTCCCAATTCTTCCCATTCCCATTGAAACTTTTCATATCCCTCTCAAAATTGTTGAAATTCTGTTGAAGCTTTTAAAATTCTCTCTAGAATTTTCAAAATCCACTTCAACATGTTTACAATTTCACGTCAAAAAATTGCTAAAATTCCAGTTGAAATTTTTTCAAAGTCCCTTAAAAATTTTCCAATTTTTGTCCCAATTCTTCCCATTCCCATTGAAACTTTTCAAATCCCTCTCAAAATTGTTGCAATCCTACTGAAAGTTTGACACTTCTCTCTAGAATTTTCAAAGTCCACTTCAACATGTTTACAATTTCACGTCAAAATTGCTAAAATTCCAGTTGAAATTTTTTCAAAGTCCCTTAAAAAATTTTCCAATTTTTGTCCCAATTCTTCCCATTCCCATTGAAACTTTTCAAATCCCTCTCAAAATTGTTGAAATTCTGTTGAAGCTTTTAAAATTCTCTCTAGAATTTTCAAAATCCATGTCCACATGTTTACAATTTCACGTCAAAAAATTGCTAAAATTCCAGTTGAAATTTTTTCAAAGTCCCTTAAAAATTTTCCAATTTTTGTCCCAATTCTTCCCATTCCCATTGAAACTTTTCAAATCCCTCTCAAAATTGTTGAAATTCTGTTGAAGCTTTTAAAATTCTCTCTAGAATTTTCAAAATCCATGTCCACATGTTTACAATTTCACGTCAAAAAATTGCTAAAATTCCAGTTGAAATTTTTTCAAAGTCCCTTAAAAATTTTCCAATTTTTGTCCCAATTCTTCCCATTCCCATTGAAACTTTTCAAATCCCTCTCAAAATTGTTGAAATTCTGTTGAAGCTTTTAAAATTCTCTCTAGAATTTTCAAAATCCACTTCAACATGTTTACAATTTCACGTCAAAAAATTGCTAAAATTCCAGTTGAAATTTTTTCAAAGTCCCTTAAAAATTTTCCAATTTTTGTCCCAATTCTTCCCATTCCCATTGAAACTTTTCAAATCCCTCTCAAAATTGTTGAAATCCTACTGAAAGTTTGACACTTCTCTCTAGAATTTTCAAAGTCCACTTCAACATGTTTACAATTTCACGTCAAAATTGCTAAAATTCCAGTTGAAATTTTTTCAAAGTCCCTTAAAAATTTTCCAATTTTTGTCCCAATTCTTCCCATTCCCATTGAAACTTTTCAAATCCCTCTCAAAATTGTTGAAATTCTGTTGAAGCTTTTAAAATTCTCTCTAGAATTTTCAAAATCCACTTCAACATGTTTACAATTTCACGTCAAAAAATTGCTAAAATTCCAGTTGAAATTTTTTCAAAGTCCCTTAAAAATTTTCCAATTTTTGTCCCAATTCTTCCCATTCCCATTGAAACTTTTCAAATCCCTCTCAAAATTGTTGAAATTCTGTTGAAGCTTTTAAAATTCTCTCTAGAATTTTCAAAATCCATGTCCACATGTTTACAATTTCACGTCAAAAAATTGCTAAAATTCCAGTTGAAATTTTTTCAAAGTCCCTTAAAAATTTTCCAATTTTTGTCCCAATTCTTCCCATTCCCATTGAAACTTTTCAAATCCCTCTCAAAATTGTTGAAATTCTGTTGAAGCTTTTAAAATTCTCTCTAGAATTTTCAAAATCCATGTCCACATGTTTACAATTTCACGTAAAAAAATTGCTAAAATTCCAGTTGAAATTTTTTCAAAGTCCCTTAAAAATTTTCCAATTTTTGTCCCAATTCTTCCCATTCCCATTGAAACCTTTCAAATCCCTCTCAAAACTGTTGGAATTCTGTTGAAGCTTTTAAAATTCTCTATAGAATTTTCAAAATCCATGTCCACATGTTTACAATTTCACGTCAAAAAATTGCTAAAATTCCAGTTGAAATTTTTTCAAAGTCCCTTAAAAATTTTCCAATTTTTGTCCCAATTCTTCCCATTCCCATTGAAACTTTTCAAATCCCTCTCAAAATTGTTGAAATTCTGCTGAAGCTTTTAAAATTCTCTCTAGAATTTTCAAAATCCATGTCCACATGTTTACAATTTCACGTAAAAAAATTGCTAAAATTCCAGTTGCAATTTTTTCAAAGTCCCTTAAAAATTTTCCAATTTTTGTCCCAATTCTTCCCATTCCCATTGAAACTTTTCAAATCCCTCTCAAAATTGTTGAAATTCTGTTGAAGCTTTTAAAATTCTCTCTAGAATTTTCAAAATCCATGTCCACATGTTTACAATTTCACGTCAAAAAATTGCTAAAATTCCAGTTGAAATTTTTTCAAAGTCCCTTAAAAATTTTCCAATTTTTGTCCCAATTCTTCCCATTCCCATTGAAACTTTTCAAATCCCTCTCAAAATTGTTGAAATTCTGTTGAAGCTTTTAAAATTCTCTCTAGAATTTTCAAAATCCACGTCCACATGTTTACAATTTCACGTAAAAAAATTGCTAAAATTCCAGTTGAAATTTTTCAAAGTCCCTTAAAAATTTTCCAATTTTTTGTCCCAATTCTTCCCATTCCCATTGAAACTTTTCAAATCCCTCTCAAAATTGTTGAAATTCTGTTGAAGCTTTTAAAATTCTCTCTAGAATTTTCAAAATCCACTTCAACATGTTTACAATTTCACGTCAAAAAATTGCTAAAATTCCAGTTGAAATTTTTTCAAAGTCCCTTAAAAATTTTCCAATTTTTGTCCCAATTCTTCCCATTCCCATTGAAACTTTTCAAATCCCTGTCAAAACTGTTGAAATCCTACTGAAAGTTTGACACTTCTCTCTAGAATTTTCAAAGTCCACTTCAACATGTTTACAATTTCACGTCAAAATTGCTAAAATTCCAGTTGAAATTTTTTCAAAGTCCCTTAAAAATTTTCCAATTTTTGTCCCAATTCTTCCCATTCCCATTGAAACTTTTCAAATCCCTCTCAAAATTGTTGAAATTCTGTTGAAGCTTTTAAAATTCTCTCTAGAATTTTCAAAATCCATGTCCACATGTTTACAATTTCACGTCAAAAAATTGCTAAAATTCCAGTTGAAATTTTTTCAAAGTCCCTTAAAAATTTTCCAATTTTTGTCCCAATTCTTCCCATTCCCATTGAAACTTTTCAAATCCCTCTCAAAATTGTTGAAATTCTGTTGAAGCTTTTAAAATTCTCTCTAGAATTTTCAAAATCCACGTCCACATGTTTACAATTTCACGTCAAAAAATTGCTAAAATTCCAGTTGAAATTTTTTCAAAGTCCCTTAAAAATTTTCCAATTTTTGTCCCAATTCTTCCCATTCCCATTGAAACTTTTCAAATCCCTCTCAAAATTGTTGAAATTCTGTTGAAGCTTTTAAAATTCTCTCTAGAATTTTCAAAATCCATGTCCACATGTTTACAATTTCACGTCAAAAAATTGCTAAAATTCCAGTTGAAATTTTTTCAAAGTCCCTTAAAAATTTTCCAATTTTTGTCCCAATTCTTCCCATTCCCATTGAAACTTTTCAAATCCCTCTCAAAATTGTTGAAATTCTGTTGAAGCTTTTAAAATTCTCTCTAGAATTTTCAAAATCCACTTCAACATGTTTACAATTTCACGTCAAAAAATTGCTAAAATTCCAGTTGAAATTTTTTCAAAGTCCCTGAAAAATTTTCCAATTTTTGTCCCAATTCTTCCCATTCCCATTGAAACTTTTCAAATCCCTGTCAAAACTGTTGAAATCCTACTGAAAGTTTGACACTTCTCTCTAGAATTTTCAAAGTCCACTTCAACATGTTTACAATTTCACGTCAAAATTGCTAAAATTCCAGTTGAAATTTTTTCAAAGTCCCTTAAAAATTTTCCAATTTTTGTCCCAATTCTTCCCATTCCCATTGAAACTTTTCAAATCCCTCTCAAAATTGTTGAAATTCTGTTGAAGCTTTTAAAATTCTCTCTAGAATTTTCAAAATCCACTTCAACATGTTTACAATTTCACGTCAAAAAATTGCTAAAATTCCAGTTGAAATTTTTTCAAAGTCCCTTAAAAATTTTCCAATTTTTGTCCCAATTCTTCCCATACCCATTGAAACTTTTCAAATCCCTCTCAAAATTGTTGAAATTCTGTTGAAGCTTTTAAAATTCTCTCTAGAATTTTCAAAATCCATGTCCACATGTTTACAATTTCACGTCAAAAAATTGCTAAAATTCCAGTTGCAATTTTTTCAAAGTCCCTTAAAAATTTTCCAATTTTTGTCCCAATTCTTCCCATTCCCATTGAAACTTTTCAAATCCCTCTCAAAATTGTTGAAATTCTGTTGAAGCTTTTAAAATTCTCTCTAGAATTTTCAAAATCCATGTCCACATGTTTACAATTTCACGTAAAAAAATTGCTAAAATTCCAGTTGAAATTTTTTCAAAGTCCCTTAAAAATTTTCCAATTTTTGTCCCAATTCTTCCCATTCCCATTGAAACCTTTCAAATCCCTCTCAAAACTGTTGGAATTCTGTTGAAGCTTTTAAAATTCTCTATAGAATTTTCAAAATCCATGTCCACATGTTTACAATTTCACGTCAAAAAATTGCTAAAATTCCAGTTGAAATTTTTTCAAAGTCCCTTAAAAATTTTCCAATTTTTGTCCCAATTCTTCCCATTCCCATTGAAACTTTTCAAATCCCTCTCAAAATTGTTGAAATTCTGCTGAAGCTTTTAAAATTCTCTCTAGAATTTTCAAAATCCATGTCCACATGTTTACAATTTCACGTAAAAAAATTGCTAAAATTCCAGTTGAAATTTTTTCAAAGTCCCTTAAAAATTTTCCAATTTTTGTCCCAATTCTTCCCATTCCCATTGAAACTTTTCAAATCCCTCTCAAAATTGTTGAAATTCTGTTGAAGCTTTTAAAATTCTCTCTAGAATTTTCAAAATCCATGTCCACATGTTTACAATTTCACGTCAAAAAATTGCTAAAATTCCAGTTGAAATTTTTTCAAAGTCCCTTAAAAATTTTCCAATTTTTGTCCCAATTCTTCCCATTCCCATTGAAACTTTTCAAATCCCTCTCAAAATTGTTGAAATTCTGTTGAAGCTTTTAAAATTCTCTCTAGAATTTTCAAAATCCACGTCCACATGTTTACAATTTCACGTAAAAAAATTGCTAAAATTCCAGTTGAAATTTTTTCAAAGTCCCTTAAAAATTTTCCAATTTTTGTCCCAATTCTTCCCATTCCCATTGAAACTTTTCAAATCCCTCTCAAAATTGTTGAAATTCTCTTGAAGCTTTTAAAATTCTCTCTAGAATTTTCAAAATCCACTTCAACATGTTTACAATTTCACGTCAAAAAATTGCTAAAATTCCAGTTGAAATTTTTTCAAAGTCCCTTAAAAATTTTCCAATTTTTGTCCCAATTCTTCCCATTCCCATTGAAACTTTTCAAATACCTGTCAAAACTGTTGAAATCCTACTGAAAGTTTGACACTTCTCTCTAGAATTTTCAAAGTCCACTTCAACATGTTTACAATTTCACGTCAAAATTGCTAAAATTCCAGTTGAAATTTTTTCAAAGTCCCTTAAAAATTTTCCAATTTTTGTCCCAATTCTTCCCATTCCCATTGAAACTTTTCAAATCCCTCTCAAAATTGTTGAAATTCTGTTGAAGCTTTTAAAATTCTCTCTAGAATTTTCAAAATCCACTTCAACATGTTTACAATTTCACGTCAAAAAATTGCTAAAATTCCAGTTGAAATTTTTTCAAAGTCCCTTAAAAATTTTCCAATTTTTGTCCCAATTCTTCCCATACCCATTGAAACTTTTCAAATCCCTCTCAAAATTGTTGAAATTCTGTTGAAGCTTTTAAAATTCTCTCTAGAATTTTCAAAATCCATGTCCACATGTTTACAATTTCACGTCAAAAAATTGCTAAAATTCCAGTTGCAATTTTTTCAAAGTCCCTTAAAAATTTTCCAATTTTTGTCCCAATTCTTCCCATTCCCATTGAAACTTTTCAAATCCCTCTCAAAATTGTTGAAATTCTGTTGAAGCTTTTAAAATTCTCTCTAGAATTTTCAAAATCCATGTCCACATGTTTACAATTTCACGTAAAAAAATTGCTAAAATTCCAGTTGAAATTTTTTCAAAGTCCCTTAAAAATTTTCCAATTTTTGTCCCAATTCTTCCCATTCCCATTGAAACCTTTCAAATCCCTCTCAAAACTGTTGGAATTCTGTTGAAGCTTTTAAAATTCTCTATAGAATTTTCAAAATCCATGTCCACATGTTTACAATTTCACGTCAAAAAATTGCTAAAATTCCAGTTGAAATTTTTTCAAAGTCCCTTAAAAATTTTCCAATTTTTGTCCCAATTCTTCCCATTCCCATTGAAACTTTTCAAATCCCTCTCAAAATTGTTGAAATTCTGCTGAAGCTTTTAAAATTCTCTCTAGAATTTTCAAAATCCATGTCCACATGTTTACAATTTCACGTAAAAAAATTGCTAAAATTCCAGTTGAAATTTTTTCAAAGTCCCTTAAAAATTTTCCAATTTTTGTCCCAATTCTTCCCATTCCCATTGAAACTTTTCAAATCCCTCTCAAAATTATTGAAATTCTGTTGAAGCTTTTAAAATTCTCTCTAGAATTTTCAAAATCCATGTCCACATGTTTACAATTTCACGTCAAAAAATTGCGAAAATTCCAGTTGCAATTTTTTCAAAGTCCCTTAAAAATTTTCCAATTTTTGTCCCAATTCTTCCCATTCCCATTGAAACTTTTCAAATCCCTCTCAAAACTGTTGAAATTCTGTTGAAGCTTTTAAAATTCTCTCTAGAATTTTCAAAATCCACGTCCACATGTTTACAATTTCACGTAAAAAAATTGCTAAAATTCCAGTTGAAATTTTTTCAAAGTCCCTTAAAAATTTTCCAATTTTTGTCCCAATTCTTCCCATTCCCATTGAAACTTTTCAAATCCCTCTCAAAATTGTTGAAATTCTGTTGAAGCTTTTAAAATTCTCTCTAGAATTTTCAAAATCCATGTCCACATGTTTACAATTTCACGTCAAAAAATTGCTAAAATTCCAGTTGAAATTTTTTCAAAGTCCCTTAAAAGTTTTCCAATTTTTGTCCCAATTCTTCCCATTCCCATTGAAACTTTTCAAATCCCTCTCAAAATTGTTGAAATTCTGTTGAAGCTTTTAAAATTCTCTCTAGAATTTTCAAAATCCACTTCAACATGTTTACAATTTCACGTCAAAAAATTGCTAAAATTCCAGTTGAAATTTTTTCAAAGTCCCTGAAAAATTTTCCAATTTTTGTCCCAATTCTTCCCATTCCCATTGAAACTTTTCAAATCCCTGTCAAAACTGTTGAAATCCTACTGAAAGTTTGACACTTCTCTCTAGAATTTTCAAAGTCCACTTCAACATGTTTACAATTTCACGTCAAAATTGCTAAAATTCCAGTTGAAATTTTTTCAAAGTCCCTTAAAAATTTTCCAATTTTTGTCCCAATTCTTCCCATTCCCATTGAAACTTTTCAAATCCCTCTCAAAATTGTTGAAATTCTGTTGAAGCTTTTAAAATTCTCTCTAGAATTTTCAAAATCCACTTCAACATGTTTACAATTTCACGTCAAAAAATTGCTAAAATTCCAGTTGAAATTTTTTCAAAGTCCCTTAAAAATTTTCCAATTTTTGTCCCAATTCTTCCCATTCCCATTGAAACTTTTCAAATCCCTCTCAAAATTGTTGAAATTCTGTTGAAGCTTTTAAAATTCTCTCTAGAATTTTCAAAATCCATGTCCACATGTTTACAATTTCACGTCAAAAAATTGCTAAAATTCCAGTTGAAATTTTTTCAAAGTCCCTTAAAAATTTTCCAATTTTTGTCCCAATTCTTCCCATTCCCATTGAAACTTTTCAAATCCCTCTCAAAACTGTTGGAATTCTGTTGAAGCTTTTAAAATTCTCTCTAGAATTTTCAAAATCCATGTCCACATGTTTACAATTTCACGTCAAAAAATTGCTAAAATTCCAGTTGAAATTTTTTCAAAGTCCCTTAAAAATTTTGCAATTTTTGTCCCAATTCTTCCCATTCCCATTGAAACTTTTCAAATCCCTCTCAAAATTGTTGAAATTCTGCTGAAGCTTTTAAAATTCTCTCTAGAATTTTCAAAATCCATGGCCACATGTTTACAATTTCATGTCAAAAAATTGCTAAAATTCCAGTTGAAATTTTTTCAAAGTCCCTTAAAAATTTTCCAATTTTTGTCCCAATTCTTCCCATTCCCATTGAAACTTTTCAAATCCCTCTCAAAACTGTTGAAATCCTACTGAAAGTTTGACACTTCTCTCTAGAATTTTCAAAATCCACTTCAACATGTTTACAATTTCACGTCAAAAAATGGCTAAAATTCCAGTTGAAATTTTTTCAAAGTCCCTTAAAAATTTTCCAATTTTTGTCCCAATTCTTCCCATTCCCATTGAAACTTTTCAAATCCCTCTCAAAATTGTTGAAATTCTGTTGAAGCTTTTAAAATTCTCTCTAGAATTTTCAAAATCCACTTCAACATGTTTACAATTTCACGTCAAAAAATTGCGAAAATTCCAGTTGAAATTTTTTCAAAGTCCCTGAAAAATTTTCCAATTTTTGTCCCAATTCTTCCCATTCCCATTGAAACTTTTCAAATCCCTCTCAAAACTGTTGAAATCCTACTGAAAGTTTGACACTTCTCTCTAGAATTTTCAAAGTCCACTTCAACATGTTTACAATTTCACGTCAAAATTGCTAAAATTCCAGTTGAAATTTTTTCAAAGTCCCTTAAAAATTTTCCAATTTTTGTCCCAATTCTTCCCATTCCCATTGAAACTTTTCAAATCCCTCTCAAAATTGTTGAAATTCTGTTGAAGCTTTTAAAATTCTCTCTAGAATTTTCAAAATCCACTTCAACATGTTTACAATTTCACGTCAAAAAATTGCTAAAATTCCAGTTGAAATTTTTTCAAAGTCCCTTAAAAATTTTCCAATTTTTGTCCCAATTCTTCCCATTCCCATTGAAACTTTTCAAATCCCTCTCAAAATTGTTGAAATTCTGTTGAAGCTTTTAAAATTCTCTCTAGAATTTTCAAAATCCATGTCCACATGTTTACAATTTCACGTCAAAAAATTGCTAAAATTCCAGTTGAAATTTTTTCAAAGTCCCTTCAAAATTTTCCAATTTTTGTCCCAATTCTTCCCATTCCCATTGAAACTTTTCAAATCCCTCTCAAAACTGTTGGAATTCTGTTGAAGCTTTTAAAATTCTCTCTAGAATTTTCAAAATCCATGTCCACATGTTTACAATTTCACGTCAAAAAATTGCTAAAATTCCAGTTGAAATTTTTTCAAAGTCCCTTAAAAATTTTCCAATTTTTGTCCCAATTCTTCCCATT
>NW_028116346.1:0-56000 GCF_964273445.1 Streptopelia decaocto
CTGTGCCTCTGTTCCATCATAGTGTCCCTGCCTGAGTCGCTGTGCCTCTGTGCTATCATAGTGACACTACCTGAGACGCTGTGCCTCTGTGCCATCATAGTGACCCTGTCTGAGATGCTGTGCCATCATAGTGACCCTGTCTGAGATGCTGTGCCATCATAGTGACACTGCCTGAGACGCTGTGCCTCTGTGCCACCATAGTGACCCTGCCTGACACGGTGTGCCTCTGTGCCATCATAGTGACCCTGCCTGACACGCTGTGCCTCTGTGCCATCATAGTGACCCTGCCTGACACGGTGTGCCTCTGTGCCATCACAGTGACCCTGCCTGAGACGCTGTGCCTCTGTGCCATCATAGTGACCCTGCCTGAGACGCTGTGCCTCTGTGCCATCATAGTCACCCTGACTGAGACGCTGTGCCTCAGTGCCATCATAGTGACCCTGCCTGAGACGCTGTGCCTCTGTGCCATCATAGTGACCCTGCCTGGAGACGCTGTGCCTCTCTGCCATCATAGTGACCCTGCCTGAGACGCTGTGCCATCATAATGACACTGCCAGGATACGCTGTGCTCTGTGCCATCATAGTGACCCTGCCTGAGACGCTGTGCCTCTGTGCCATCATAGTGACCCTGCCTGAGACGCTGTGCCTCTGTGCCATCATAGTGACCCTGCCTCAGACGCTGTGCCTCTGTGCCTTCATAGTGACCCTGCCTGAGACGCTGTGCCTCTGTGCCATCATAGTGACCCTGCTGGAAACGCTGTGCCTCTGTGCCATCATAGTGACCCTGCCTGGAGACGCTGTGCCTCTGTGCCATCACAGTGACCCTGCCTGGAGACGCTGTGCCTCTGTGCCATCATAGTGACCCTGCCTGAGACGCTGTGCCTCTGTGCCGTCATAGTGACCCTTCCGAAAGACGCTGTGCCTCTGTGCCATCGTAGTGACCCTGCCTGAGACGCTGTGCCTCTATGCCATCATAGTCACCCTGACTGAGACGCTGTGCCATCATAGTGACCCTGCCTGAAAACGCTGTGCCTCTGTGCCATCACAGTGACCCTGGCTGAGATGCTGTGCCTCTGTGCCATCATAGTGACCGTGCCTGACACGCTGTGCCATCATAGTGACCCTGCCTGAGACGCTGTGCCTGGGTGCCACCATAGTGACTCTGCCTGAGACGCTGTTCCTCTGTGCCATCATAGTGACCCTGCCTGAGACGTTGTGCCTCTGTGCCATCACAGTGACCCTGCCTGAGACGCTGTGCCTCTGTGCCATCATAGTGACCCTGCCTGAGACGCTGTGCCTGGGTGCCACCATAGTGACCCTGCCTGAGACGCTGTGCCTCTGTGCCATCATAGTGACCCTGCCTGAGATGCTGTGCCTCTGTGCCATCATAGTGACCCTGCCTGAGACGCTGTGCCTCTGTGCCAGCATAGTGACCCTGCCTGAGACGCTGTGCCTCTGTGCCCTCATTGTGACCATGCCTGAGACGCTGTGCCTCTGTGTCACCATAGTGACCCTGCCTGAGACGCTGTGCCTCTGTGCCATCATAGTGACCCTGCCTGAGATGCTGTGCCTCTGTGCCATCATAGTGACCCTGCCTAGAGACGCTGTGCCTCTGTGTCATCATAGTGACCCTGCCTGAGACGCTGTGCCTCTGTGCCATCATAGTGACCCTGCCTGACATGCTGTGCCTCTGTGCCATCATAGTGACCCTGCCTGAGACGCTGTGCCTCTGTGCCATCATAGTGACCCTGCCTGAGACGCTGTGCCTCTGTGCCATCATAGTGACCCTTCCTAGAGACGCTGTGCCTCTGTGCCATCATAGTGACCCTGCCTAAGACGCTGTGCCTCTGTGCCATCATAGTTACCCTGCCTGAGACGCTGTGCCTCTGTGCCATCATAGTGACCCTGCCTGAGATGCTGTGCCTCTGTGCCATCATAGTGACCCTGCCTGAGACGCTGTGCCTCTGTGCCATCATAGTGACCCTTCCTGGAGATACTGTGCCATCATAGTGACGCTGCTGAGACGCTGTGACTCTGTGCCATCATACTGACCCTGCCTGAGACGCTCTGCCTCTGTGCCATCATAGTGACCCTGCCAGAGACGCTGTGCCTCTGTGCCATCATAGTAACTCTGCCGGAGTCGCTGTGCCTCTGTGCCATCGTAGTGACCCTGCCTGGATACGTTGTGCCTCTGTGCCATCATAGTGACCCTGCCTGGAGACGCTGTGCCTCTGTGCCATCATAGTGACCCTGCCTGAGACGCTGTGCCTCTTTGACATCATAGTGACCCTGCCTGAGACGCTGTGCCTCTGTGCCATCATAGTGACCCTGCCGGAGACGCTGTGCCTCTGTGCCATCATAGTGACCCTGCCTGGAGACGCTGTGCCTCTGTGCCATCATAGTGACCCTGCCTGGAGACGTTGTGCCTCTGTGCCATCATAGTGACCCTGCCTGAGACGCTGTGCCTCTGTGCCATCATAGTGACCCTGCCTGAGACGCTGTGCCTCTGTGCCGTCATAGTGACGCTGCCTGGAGACGCTGTGACTCTGTGCCATCATAGTGACCCTGCCTGAGACTCTGTGACATAGTGACCCTGCCTGAGACGCTGTGACTGTCACACTGAGACTCTGTGATATAGTGACTCTGCCTGAGACTCTGTGACTGTCACACTGAGACTCTGTGACATATAGTGACCCTGCCTGAGACTCTGTGACTGTCACACTGAGACTCTGTGACATAGTGACCCTGTTAGTAAGCGGACCAGTTTTACAAAATGTTCCTGGAAGGATGAATCAGTTTTGTAAACTGTCCCTGAGAGGATGTTCAAGCATATCGCGTTCAAGTATACTTTATCTTAACAACCTAGCTTTTATCTTAACCTAAATACGTATAGAGTGAGGACACTGCACATGATCAAAATAGTTCCAAGATGTAGCAATCGATGTTGTAATCAATAGTGAGTAATCGTTACATATCTTAATGAATATATGAATATGTATGTGAATGGACTGTATAAATACTGTGTAACTTAAACTGACCAGCGAAGCCAGCTTTGGGTGCGAACACCTGGTTTCCCAGCACTGAAATAAAGCACCGCATATAACTACGCCCGTGGTTATGTGTCCTGATTGCTAACATTTTTGGCGACCCAGCTGGGGACATCGTGGGCTGCGAGGCGGATCGCGTCTCGATCCTGCTCCGGCTAGCACCGAGGTATTCTTGGGGAGTGCATCGGACGCGACCGACCCTCTGCTGCTCACGACGGACCTCTGACTGGTAAGAAGGTGCTTTATCTGGATTAGTGGGTACCCACCTGGTCTGGTAGCCTGCTGGTCAGGCATCTGGTAGCCTGCCGATCAGACGCGGTGAAAGCCACGCTCGGTTGGGCAGGGAGCTCCCGGGGTATTGCCTAGGCAGCCGTCCGTCAGACAGAGGGAAACCTCTGCAGGCTCGGCATCTGGTCTGGTTATTTGTGCCGCAGGCTCGGCACCTGGTCTGGTTATTTGTGCGCACCTGGTCTGGTTATTTGTGCTGCTCAGCACCTGGTCTGTAGTTCTGGTGATTTAATCTGTATTTACTGTTGAAACCGGTGATTTGATCCTGTTTACTGTTGTTCTGGTAAAGTTACCTGTGTTATCTTTCTGTGTTAGTTATCTGTATCCTTCTGTGTTGATATGTCCAATTCAAACGTATCGCCGTCAAATTGCTTTCTGAAACATTAGAAGGAGGCTGGGTTTGGACAGTTTATGCATAAAAAGAAGTGTAATTGTGATCTGTTTGCATATTTGAACTCAGTATTCGGTTTGCGTGTCTGAGCTCAGTATTTTAGTTTGTATGTTTATATTTGGTACCAAAAGAATTTGTTTGGGGAAATAATTACAAAATAAGAACCGGTTCCGTTACTAAAGTGCCACCTTGCTCCCCTTCAGATGCATCTGTACACATGAAAGTAAATTGAGTTAGCTGTATTGCAGTTAGTGTTGTTCTGTGGATAGACTGATTTGGATCTAAAATTAATGTCAGGGATTGATGCTTAATGTGCTGTTTATTGACATCTGTAAGAAGTTACAAAAGGTAGGAGCTGAGAGATGTAACTATTGTTCAGCTAATTGGAATTACATATAAAGTTTATAATCGCAGGAATTAAATGAAGAGAGAAAAGGGCAAAAGGAGCCTAAACCTGTGCCCAGCAGCTTCTCCTTGATAAATTGCGGAGGAAAAAATTGCGGGGGATGAAGCGGGGGGGATCACCAAACGTAATAGCACCCCTGCGGCAAGCAGTAGGTGTGGGGGGTAACCAGTCTATGTAAAAGTTCCGTTTTCGCCAGGGGATCTAGTAATCTGAAAGCAATCGGCTGGTCCTTATTGGGAAGATCCAGATAAGGTTGCAATAATTAAAATGATAATTAAAATGCAGAATCCTGATTGGGATGATTTACAAGTGATTTTGGATACATTAATGGACCCTACAGAAAAATATGGTTATACAGGTTGCGAGGGATAAAGTGAGATAAGATATTCGGAATGGGAAAGCAGAGGCTAACGTTGGTGAGAACTTACCAAAAGAAGATCCCCGATGGAATTATAATACAGGAGGCGGGTTATGCCGTCTCTGGAGGTATCAGGATTGGTTATTGATTAGCGTTCAAACTGCTATGCTGAAGCAAATGAATTGGTCAAAATTGTATAATGTGGTGCAGGAAAAGAATGAGTCTCCCTCGGCCTTTTAGAAAGATTAAAAGAAGCTGCCAAAACCGGGATGTAAATTTTTTAGTAGACACAGGGGCTACTTAGTCTGTACTGAATTCCTTACAGGGGACGGTAGGTCACAGAGCTACAACAACTGTTGGTGCCACAGGGAAGGAGGAAGTACGGCCATTCCTACAACCCTTGGATTTGTGTTTTGGAGAAAAGGAACTAACCCACAAGTTCTTATATGTTCCAGATTGTCCAGTTTCCCTTTTAGGACAGGAATTATTGACCAAATTGGATGCTGTAATAACATTTGAGGATGGAAACCTGGTAATGAAAATTCCAGAATCTAAGGTAGGACAAATTCTGTTTTTAAAATAAAACCTGGTAGTGAAAATACCGCAAGCAGTGGAGGAGGCTGTGATTCCTATGGTATGGGAGACTGACATACCTGGGAAATCAAAAACAGCCCAGCCCGTAAAAGTGGAACTGAAGGAAGATGCCAAGCCAGTACAGTTGAGGCAGGACCCACTGAAACTAGAAGCTAGGTTAGGAATAGTAACTCTAATTGAAAATTCTTGAAATATGGTATTCTAGAGGAATGTGAATCAGAATATAATACTCCAGTTTTTCCAGTAAAGAAACCTGATGGTAGTTATCGATTAGGCCAAGATTTGCGGGCTGTAACCCAGATCACTAAGGACATTTATCCGGTAGTTGCAAATCCATATACCTTGTTAACATCTGTGAAAGAGAAATATAAATGGTTTACTGTACTTAATTGAAAAGATGCCTTCTTCTGCATACCCCTTGACCATGAAAGCAAAAAGCTATTTGCCTTTGAATGGGAAAATCCACACAATCGGAGGAAAACTCAATTAACCTGGACACGCCTTCCACAAGGGTTCAAGAATAGCCCAACCATCTTTGGAAATCAACTAGCCAAGGAACTCGAGGAATGGACCACAAAGGGTCATATCATGATCCCTCGACAATGGTATTTGTTGCTACAATATGTAGATGATATTCTGATTGCGACTGAGACGCGAGAACTCTGCATCCAGGTAACAATTGAAATATTGAACCAATTGGGAATGAACGGTACAAAGTATCGAAAAATAAAGCTCAGATTGCATCCGAGACTGTGATCTATTTAGGATGCGAGCTCTCTCAAGGACAGCGAAGGCTAAGCCTGAACAGGATACATGCTATTTGTGCTATTCCAGAACCACAAAACTTACATGAGTTGAGATCTTTTTAGGAATGACAGGATGGTGCAGACTCTGGATTATGGACTATGGGTTGATCGCCAAACCTTTGTATGAAGCACAAAGGAATAAAACATTCAAGTGGGGAAAGCCACAACGTGAGGCCTTCCAAAAGCTAAAACAGGCTTTGATGCAGGCATCTGCTTTGGGCCTGCCGGACTTGAGCAAAGACTTCCAGTTGTTTGTACACGAGCGACAAAGACTTGCCTTGGGAGTATTAACCCAACGACCGGGATCCTGGAAAAGACCTGTTGGCTATTTTTCCAAACAGCTAGATCCGGTAAGTGCTGGGTGGCCGGCATGCTTACGGGCGGTAGCTGCTACAGTAATGCTGATCCAGGAGGTCCGAAAACTAACTATGGGAAAAAGGATAGAAGTGTTTGTATCCCATATGGTGACAACAGTATTGGAACAAAAGGGGGGCCATTGGCTTTCCCCAAGCAGAATGATGAAATACCAGGTAATTCTGACAGAACAAGATGATGTTGTTCTAAAAACTACTAACCTAATGAATCCTGCTGAGTTTTTGGGTGCAGGTACAGAAGAAGGAGACCTGGAACATGATTGTGTGGAAGTTATCGAATACACCCATACAAGTCATCCTGATTTGAGAGACACCCCGCTGGCAGGTGCTTTCGGAGTTGTTCATGTGCATGGAGTGCTTTGGAAAGAGCGGGGACTGCTCTCTTCACAAGGAACAAACATTAAATACCAGAAGGAAATACTGAACTTGATTAATGCCATTCAGAAACCATCGCAAGTTGCTATAATGCACTGTAAAGCTCATCAAAGTGGAACATCGAAAATTATTGAGGGAAATTGGCTTGCTGATCAAACATCTTGGTCGGTGGCACGGCAAGTGAGAACAATGGTGGGTCTTGTCTCCCAGAAGGTAAGAGCAATTGATTTATTACCTTCATAGCCAGCAAGAATAATTCTGGGTGGTATGTAACCACCAATGGACAAGTTGTGGTGCCAACCACTATTATGAGAGGAATACTTCAGACGGAACACCAGAAGTGTCACTGGGGTGCAGAAGCATTGGTAATTTATCTAAGAAAACAAATTATGTCGGTCCAGATGTTAACAATGGCAAAGTCTATTACAGCTAAGTGTGAAATTTGCTTGAAAAATAATCCTCTAGTAAAAAGAAAAATAGAAATGGGGGAAATTAAGACAGGCATGCAACCCGGGGATTATTAGCAAATAGATTACACGGAACTCCCCCGAACTCGTGGATATAGATATCTACTTGTTGTGGTGGATACCTTTTCTGGATGGCCAGAAGCCTTCCCTTGTCGCACCAACCAAGCAAAAGAAACTGTGAAATGGTTATTAAAAGAAATAATCCCTAGATTTGGGGTACCAATAGGAATATCAGCCGATAGGGGGCCCCGTTTTGTGGCACAACTCGTAAAGGAGGTTAGCAGATGTTTAGGGATTCAGGGGGATCTGCATACTCCCTGGAGGCCCCGGTCCAGTGGACAGGTAGAGAAAATGAACCAAACTTTAAAAAGACAACTTAGTAAGGTCTGTCAGGAGGCAAAGATTCAATGGCCACAGGCCTTACCAATAGCATTGTTGCGTATCAGGATAAAACCTAAGAGCGGAATGTCAGTAAGTCCGTACGAAATTCTGTATGGCAAACCCTATGAAGCACCAAACCCAAATCCAGGGGTCCACATAAAGGGTAATCAGGACTTGTACAATTATGTGTTGTCTCTTGGCAGGACACTGAATCGACTCCGATCTGCATTACTGTGGAGTCGACCACTGGCACTTGAAAATCCAGTACATAATATAGAACCTGGGGACACTGTATATGTGAAAAACTGGAACGAAGAGCCTTTGAGAGAACGTTGGGACTGACCCTACCAAGTAGTCTTGACCACGTTTACCGCAGTTAAAGTTGCCGGAGTAGACTCCTGGATACATTAGACCCGTGTGAAGAAGGTTCCAAGAGTGTGGTCATCACATATCCTAGGTCCAACCACACTCAAGATTACATCGCAATAATGCCTGGTTTGCATTACCAAGCTTTGGTTTTGGTTATACCCCAAGTTTTTGTGCTTTTGAAAATTGGAGAGGGAAGTGCCACTCTATTCCACAAGGCCCCTGATAGACAGTGGGAAAGCTCGCCCGATGCATGAAAAATTTATAAATGCAAAAATGAGACTATTCGAATGGAATTGCAAATTAGGCCACGAAGAGCAGTAGATAGTAATGAAAGTACCCAGATACCACAGGTAGTACAAAGTGTACAAAATCAGGCAGAGAACCTAATGACAGGATTAATCCGAGACTTTGCACGAACACAAAATATCAGTAGCATCACTGCCTGCCTTCCCATCCCAAAATCAGCTGAGGACCCAGTACAGTGGGGAATAATCGCTACTACCTTACCAGAAATAAACAGAACTGGTAAGATAGCATGTGAATCCCACACTAGAATAGAAGAAGTTCCAACTGAACAAAGGATAAGAGAAGGACAAAAATGGAAAATGCCAGGACACAGGGCAGATTGCTTAAAATTACCTAAAGCAAGGTATATTACAATAGGACGATTCCACGATCTAGGATGGTGCTTCTATGACAAGTGGACCACTACAATAGTGAATCAAAAGGTTGAACAGACCTACTGGGAATGCAAAGATCAGGATAACAAAAGCATAACTGAATTATGGAACAATATGTGGACATTAAGTATTATACAATAATACCAATACAGTGAAGCAATTCTATGGTGCATACGGTGGTCCAATGTAACAGAAGGAATGACAGTACCATGGTGGAATTGCTCACGGGTGATAACTTGTCAAACAGACATTAAAGAGATACCTTTGTCCATTGTCAAAGTAGCAGTGATTACCGGCTGCATTTGTCAGAAACAATTAGACTCACAGGCAGCCTTTAGAATTGGCATTGATAAAGACAAAATTGACTGTAAAGGAGTTATAGGCAGTATGGGACATTTAGTTTGGGCCTTAAGTGATGGGACCTGGACTACACATTTGCCAATGGGAGGACCAACTAGAGAAATTACTTTGGGGTTGCCAACACTATGTCCCATTTGGAAAAGGTCACCTTGGAAAAATAAGCAAGAACTGTTACAGGTCAGACATAAACGAAAAATAAACGAGGATGATGTGTGGCATGAACCATCAGGCAGTGTTAAATTTAGCTGGGCACTAGAATCTTTCTTTGCACCAATTGCAGCCTATAGGAATAGAGAAATGATTGATAAATTGATCGGGCAAATGGATCGATTGGCTAGAATAACTAAAAAGGTTTTCAGGATCTCAATATACAATTACAAGCTACGACTAAAATGACCTTGCAGAATAGAATGGCACTCGACATAATGTTATTAAAAGAAAATGGCGTCTGTGGATATTTGAAAGACAGAATCGATCACTGCTGCATCCATATTCCAGACGTAACTTCAGAGGTTGAGAAAGACATTTCCGAGCTGACCCAAACACAAGTGGAGCTGCAAAAGGAAAGACAAGATGCAGAACAGAGCTGGATAGGAGCTCTGTTGAATAAATTCGATTTAAATTTGGGAGGATGGGTACATTCACTACTAGAAAGTGTAGTTGTACTTGCAATTGTCATTGTTCTTCATTGTTTGTTGTATGTGGGTATTAAGCGCATAATTAGTCAAACAAATGCTAGGAATAATCGCATTTTCAGTATCCTGAGTAGGAATTATGCTAATCCTATATTTGATAACCCTCCAGCTTATGAAGAAGCACGACTGGAACTATCACACCTGAAGGAAATTACCAATCAATAATCGAAGAAATTGATTGAGATGAAAATGCATTGTCTAAGAATAGAAAAGCATTTTCAAAGGGGGGAAATATTAGTAAGCGGACCAGTTTTACAAAATGTTCCTGAAAGGATGAATCAGTTTTGTAAACTGTCCCTGAGAGGATGTTCAAGCATATCGTGTTCGAGTACACTCTTATCTTAACAACCTAGCTTTTATCTTAGCCTAAATATGTATAGAGTAAGGACACTGCACGTGATCAAAATAGTTCCAAGATGTAGCAATCGATGTTGTAATCAATATTGAGTAACCGTTACGTATCTTAATGAATATATGAATATGTATGTAATGGACTGTATAAATACTGTGTAACTTAAACTGACCAGCGAAGCCAGCTTTGGGTGCGAACCCCTGGTTTCCCAGCGCTGAAATAAAGCACCGCATAGAACTACGCCCGTGGTTATGTGTCCTGATTGCTAACAAAACCAGGGCAGAGTCACAGCCCAGGCAGCCAATCAGCTGCAGGATCAGCTCAGGGGAGGAGACTGACAGCCCTCCCGACCAATGGTGGCGCAGCCCAGGCTGAGCAGGCAGTTGCTCTGCAGGAGGCCAGGTTGAGTTTTCCCATGGCGCCCGTGGAGCTGCCCCAAGGCTGAGCAGCCCCGGCCCAGCCCTGGGGCCCTTTTTCCTCCCTCTGGGGCCCTGGGGCTGTTGTTGCTGCCTCTGGCTCAGGTGTGCGTGGGCTGCTCTGGCCTTGTTCTCCTGGGCGGGGGAGGGGGCAGGGGCACTTGCTGGAGAGGAGCTGCTGGGGCTGGAGCTGGAGAGAGCAGGAGAAGGGGAAGCAGCTGGAGGGTGAAGTGCAGGGGATCCCCACAGCTGCTGCTCCAGCTGCACAGAGACAGCTGCCCCTCTGGTGAGGAAGAGTCCCTGTGAGCAGCCTCAGCAGAGCAGATCACAAACGTGCACCGCAGGGTCTGTGTCAGTGAGGAAAATTACTGTACGGCCGTAGAGTGTGTGTGTGTGGTGTGTATCCGGGAAGCCTCGTGGTGTAGGAGCTGTCAGACACCGATGTGTTCTCTTAGGTGCAGGATGGGCGAGCGACTGGAGCTACAGAATAGGAGGGGAGGAAAAGACAGACAGACAGAAGTGCCTGAACTCCACAGCTTGCCTGGCAGTGCAGAGAGCAGGAAGTGCGGTGAGTCCTGGGCCCTTGGGGACATTTCACCCTGTTTTGTGTCCCAGTCCCTCCCTGCTCCCTCCTCTTTCCTGCTGTGCCCTTCTTCCTCTTCATCTCTTCTCCCTCTGTCCCTCTGCTGCTTCCTCCCCTATTCCTCCACCCTTCTCCATCTCTGTGCAGGGTTTCTCGTATCTACCTCTCCGTCTCCACCCCTCTGTGTTCTCATCATCCCTGGTTTCTCTTTGTTATCATTCTTGTCTGTTGCTCTGTCCTGCTCCGTGCCCCATCATTTCTCACTGTATCCCTCTGTCCTGCTCCCTGCACCTATTCTAGCCCCTCTTCTTTTTTACTTCCTCTCTGTCTTGCTGCCCACCCCAGGATTTTTTCCCCAATCTCTATCCTGCCCCCAACCCTTATTGTTGTTTGTCTCTCCTGCTCCCTTTCTGTCTTTCTGCCTGTCTTCCCTTTCCCTGTTCTTCTTTCTCCATCTCTGTCCAGATTCCTGCCCCTTTGCCTTCTTGATGTCTTTCTGTCCTGGTTTTCTTTCTGTCTTCCTTGCCTGTTCCCAGTCCCATCCTTTCTCACTATATCACCCCTGTCTAGCTGGCTCTGCCTTTTCTTTGTCTTCTCTTCCTCTTTCCTGCTCCTCAGCCCTCTTTTCCTCTTCCTCCAGCTCATTGCTGCATGTTTCCCTTTTCCAGTCTCTTCATTTTGATCCGAACTTTGCTTTATTTCTCAGACTTTCTTTTTGTCTCTCCATCTGTACATCCCCTCCCTGTCTTTCTCTACCCCCTTCCTGCTTCTCCTCCTCCCCCCTCCCCATCCCTCTGTCCTGCTCCTCAGCGCTGCTGTTTCTTCCTCCCTGTCTCATCAGCTCCTTGTCCCTTTCTGCCTTGATCTCTCCATCTCTCCATCCTTTTCCCTGTGTGTTTCTTTCTCTCTCAGCTCCTCTGTCTTCTCTCTTGTCTCATTTGTCTCTCTCTAGTCCTCTGTCCTTCTCCCCAGCAGCTTCAACTGAATGACCAGGTGTCCGTGCACTCTGGTGTTTCCTCATCCCTGCCCTGGGGAAGATCTGTGTCTGTAGGGCTGGGGATCATTTAGGAGCTGGTCTCCTTGTGCAGACAGCAGAGCTGGGTGCAGCTACAACAGAGGTTGTTCTCAGCTGCTGCTCTGTGCAGCTTGGTTAAAGAGCCAGGTGGGGGCTTCTTTGGAAGGGAGGTTTCTTGTTCTGTGCTTACTGCTCCTCGGGACCCTGCACAGGAGCGGAGTTGGGGTCTGCAGGGACGGGTGGGACCTGCTGTGGTTCCTGGTGAATGTGAACTGAACTTGTCCTGATGGCCTCGAATGAAACCAGACTGACTGTAGGTGGTTTTCTTCCCAGATCCTGTTCCAACCTCCGTGCTCAGTGCTAAAGAACAAGAGACCTTGTGCTCTTTTCCAGACGTCAGTGGCTGCGAATCAGCTGAGAACATCCTGCCTTAGGTAACGGGCAGGTGGTCTGTGATCAGGGCTGTGGACTTGAATGGCCGTGCTTTCATGAGCGTTTCCTGGTCTTGCCATTTCAAAGCCCTTCCTTCTCCTGGAAATTTAAGACGGCATTTCTTATACTGAGGTTCAGACGGGAGTTGGACTTACTGTTGAACGGCTGATATAATGTGCTCCCTGAGGAGCACATCTTGCTGTTTTGTTGTTGTTTTCCAACACCGTCTGAACTTTGGTCAGCAAGAGGAAGAGTGGTTGACAGAGTCTGTTTTCTGAGAGCAACGTGTTCCTGTACCTTTCCCGTAGTTCTGTGGTGAAGGATTCCTTCCCTTGCAGAGAGGACTGCGAGACCCGCTCCTGTCAGGTGGGACTTTGCCTCCAAACGAGGTGCAGCCTCTTCCATTGTGACATCAGCCACTGCCGTTGATGTCACAAAGCAGCATCAGCGCTGAGGTCGGCACAGCAGGGTATGAGACCAGGGGTCTCCCTGCGCCTCATCACTCTCGATCTTGAGGGAACTGAGATCGCAGAGTTTCTGGCTCACTCCTGAGCGAGCGAGATGCTTGTTACCTGCACCTCAGCAGGTACCCAGAGACACCCAGAGATGGCTGAACGTCTGAACTGGTATGTTGGGAATATTTTCTGCTCCTTCCCCAGGTGTGTTTTCCACCTCGTCAGCTGGGGTGGGTGGAGGGTGGACAGGAGAGGAACACGAGGGCAGCCTGAGAGCTGGGTCTGGAGCTGCTGGAAGGCAGCAGCCGCCTTTCAGTCTCCTCATGAACGCAAGGGCTGCGCCCAGAAAGCCTTTGATCTCTGCAGAATGAGGGACAGGTCCATTTTGGATGGGACAGAGAGAGTCCCAGCGGTGGCCCAGACACAGCCTGCCGCGGTAATTGTGAGAGCTCAGCTCCGTCCTGTATTGTGCTCTGCAGGGTGGGTTCTGTCCCTGAGCCTGCTTGGTTTTCCTCTCCACGGGGACCAGAAGGACACCAGCGTGTCCTCTGTTGGCCGTGGGTCTGACTTGTGTTCCTGACAGAGGAGGTTTCCATGGGAAACCTGGTCAGCTCCTCACCAGGGCTCTGCCTCAGGAAAGGGGCTCGAGATCCTCTGAGGGGTGCAAGGAGTTCTCTAGGAGAACAAAAGGGATTGTTTATTCCTGATGAGTGTATGCTGTGAGCCTGTTGAGAGCCTCCTGGAACAGGCAGGAGGAATTTCCCCCTTGCAGAGCGGTGTGTGCTGTGTCTTGGCAGATCAGGCTCAGGGCAGCAGGGCCCAGCCACCAGAGTTTCTTTGGCGCTTCCTTGGTTGCCCGTTGCTTGCCAGCACGCATTGACATTCAGCCACCCTCCCTCTTTCCAGTCTGCATTTGTCTGCAGTTCTGCCAAGAGAAGGGCCAGAGATAACCCGGCTGCTGAAGAAACGCTGTGAGAGGGGAGACACACATTCCCCTGGCAGCTGTTGGACTGTAGGGGCACAGGCTGAACCTTCTCTTGAGAGGGCGGAGAACAGGAGCAGCACAAGTGTCCATCAGATGCTGGGCAGGAGAAACAGGCGTCTGTTATGTCCTTCCATTTCCAGAGAATCCCTCTCCAGCCCCACAGATGTGAAATGTGGACACAAGTCCTTTTGCAACTCCTGCTCTTAGTACGGAGTCAACCTTGAGCCCTTTGTCCCTACGGAAACAATCTTTGCCGTGACAAATTCCCCCCTGGTGCAGCTGGTGACACCTCCAGCAGTGACTGGAGCTGGTGCAGGACCAAGCCAATGCACACGGCAGGAACGCCAGGCTCAAGGGCTGCAGTCCCTGCTGCTGCTCTCCAGTCTGCTGCTGATCTGCACGGGAACCGCCAGCTTCACCAGCCTTTTCTTTATCTGCTCTGCAGGACGATGAAGGCTCTCAAGGCAATGACCCTTGTGCTGCTTCTCGGTCTATTCTCTTTCGGTGAGTCTCTGCAGATCTCCAACCTGAGGACGGTGCTTTAGGAGGCACTCGGGGCTCCATCCTGCCCTGTTCCACTTCCCTCGCTGTGAGCAGAGGAGCTCAGCCAAGAGCAGAAAGTCCCCACAGAGCTGTGCCGGTCCCTGCTCCAGCGGGACGGGTGTGGGTGAGGAAGGGCTGAGTTGCCTTCTCCAGGAGGGCTGAGCCAGTTCTCTTCAGCCCAGGGAGAGGCCGTGGCTGAGCTCTCCTGCCCCAGGGGCTGAGAATCTTCTGCAGGACAAGGAGAACAGTCCATGGCAGGGAATGTCCATCTATTGCGGAGCCCGTACGCCATGATGGCCACTGTCAAAGGCAACAAGAGGAGAGACAACTATGGCACTTGGGAGAGACACAGAAAGGGGAGCGGGCAGCCTGATGCATAGCCCAGCCTTAGACCGAGTTCTGAGCTCTGGTGTGTGTTCCACAGGTGTTTACCATGTGGGACGACTTGGTGCCTGAACCCCCTGGAGCACTGCAGACCTGAGCGAAACCCTGCCCCTGCCAGACCAGCTCCGTAAGCTCCAGGAACAGCTTTATCATCTGCGCTGGAGCACAAAGGATGTCACTGAGCGGGCTCTGCAGGAAGGACTGAAGCAGGCAAAGCTCCCAGGCGTTACCGGACAGGTAAGGGCACAAGGCAGAAGGATCTGCTCAGGGGTTTTATCCTCCGTCCGCACGTATCCTACTCCATTCCTGTCACAGCCAACAGGCTGGTGCTGCTGGAACAAGTGCTGTCATGGCCACACTCCCTTTTCCTGTTGCTCCACACTTCCTTATGGGGAAGAGAGAGCGTGACGGGAATGCCAGCTGTCTGAGTCGGACCTTCCTCTGCGCCCAGATCTCGGGTCCTCCTCAAGGGAGGGCTGGAAAGAAAGAATGGTCTCAGAGGTCCAGAGTTAAGCCGGGCCTATCTCATGCCCAGAAGGCTTGTCTGTCCGTGCTGCCTGGCCTGGGGCCTCTGCACAGGAACAGCCCCTTCCCGCAGCTCCAGCATTCAGAGCACTGCAGTGAGCAGCCCCCCCTTTCTGATCCCGACAATCACAGCAGAGCAAACCTGGGAGGCTTCCAGGCAGTGTGGGCGTTCCCTCCATCTGAAACGGGCCTTGTCCCCGCTCACCTTGGCTGGCCTTGCAGGGGAGCTGCTTGCCCCGGTCCTTCTCCTTCCAACAGGCGCTCTCCTTTGTGTTCCCTCCCAGGCTGTGCACGAGATCATCAATCAGGCTTTGGAGAAGCTGGAAGAAATGCAGGTCCCGATGCCGGATTATGCCCTGAAATCAGCAGGTATTGTGAGATTGTACAAACAAACCAGTTCCAAAGCGCCTCCTGTCCAGATTGACAAGATGGGCATTGGAACATGCCCAGGGGCAGGAGAGAAGGGGTGAGAAGTCACGGGTCACCTCGTGCCCTAAAAGTGCCTCCACTGACAGAGCCTGTAACGGGCCAGACCCCATGGGAAGCACAGGAAGGCTGGTTCACATTCTTGCCTATTTCCACGGCCAAATGCGACAGTTTGATGACTCCCTGCCGTGTGTTCCAGAGGGGTCGTGCCAGCAAGACAGAGGAGAACCCACTGTAGGACATGGATGACAACTGAGAAGCCTTTTCTAAGTCAACAGTGCAATATTTCTCCTGACACTGCCTGATGATCATGCTCATGTTTGAATTTCCAGGGGCAGCCGTCATTCAGTCCAAGACTTCTCCATCACTCCGGGATGCCAAAGCAAAAGTCTTCCTGTATTCCCTGCCATTGATGGATTACATGAGGTCTCCTGAGCTGATTCTGGAGGTAGGAGCACCAAGAAGCAGTAACACAAAGGCTGGGAGAATGAACCACACACGCTGCTCTGAGCGTCCTTCCCACCTGTCTTTGCTCCTCGAAGCTTCTTCTCCTGCCCCTTCCCGCATGGACCTGCTCTCCTCCTGTGTCTCCCTGCTGAGTGTTTCTTGTCCTTTCAGCCGGACAATCATCCTGGCAACTGCTGGCCCTTCCCAGGGAGTCAGGGACACGTCTTCATCAAGCTGTCCGTGCCGGTCGTTCCCAGAGCCGTCACCATGGCCCATGTCTCAGGGACAGCGTTCCATGGAGAAAGCATCTCCGGAGCTCCCAAGGACTTTGCTGTCTATGTAAGTGATTTCTCTGGAGTTGGGAGCTGGGGGTTGCACAGCATTTCTGAGCAGGGAATGAAGCTGGGTCAAAGATTCTGGTGGCCTGAAGCTTCCTCCTGTCTCAGAACAAACAGGCTCCTTGGTGCTGCTTCCTTCCCATTGTATTCCTCTTTTATTAAATGTACCACTCAAAAAAAAAAAATCTCCTGGGGCAAGATGCTACTCCAGGAGCCACAGGGAAAAGGAGCTGGACAGTGCATGGTCCTAAACCTTCTTGTCTTCCAGTCCCAGTGCATTTGTGATCCTCAGGTCACCTCCCTCTCACTGGGAGCGTCTGCTCCTTTTCTGACAGGCAGCCTGGACTCGCTGAGTGGGCAAGTGTGATGTGCTGCCCACCTGCAGCTCTTCGTCTTGTCCTTGTGCTCATGGTCCTTGGACTCCGTAGCTGAAATAACCCCGTATTTCACTAGCTGAAGTTCAGTCTCCCATGGTGCACCAGACGCTCTGTTTTCTCCACCCATCTTTCTGTAGGGCTTCAAGGAAGAACACGAGGAGCAGGGAACGTTCCTGGGACAGTTCACTTTCCTGGCGGCGCTGAATCCCAGTCAGACCTTCCAGCTGAAGGTATGGGGACACAGAGGGAGGAGAACTGCAGGAGAGGAGGAGAAATGCGGCTGCATGGGGAGAGGCTTCCCTGCCAAAGGGTACAGGCAGCCCTGTCCTTGAGCGAGTGCCACGCTGCCTTTCTTCTGCTTTAACTTCCTGGTGGCGGATGGCTGCACTGCCCTCTTCTCTTTCATTTTGGGGTTAAAGTTCATTGCTTAGAAGCGCCAGAGTTGAAGCTGGAATCAGCTTGACTGTCTGGACCCCAAGTGTGCACAAGCAGCCACATCCCGTAGGATGCAGGACTGCTGGTCTGCCAGTTAGACACAGAAATACTGGGCTTCCTGAGGGTTCTGTTGGTGCTGGCAGTGAGCAGTGACAGGGAGGCCATTCTGTTTCCGTGGCTTTCTGGAGAAGGCAATGAGACATGTTGGGATAAAAGCCATTTTTGAAGCTCCCCATTGGGATTAAAAGGCATTTGGGGGCTCCCCATTGGGATTAAAGGCAGTTTTAAGGTTCCCCATTGATCCCCATTGAGCCCCATTGACTCCAATTGACCCCCATTGACTCCCATTTGTCCCCATTGACTGCCACTGACGGCCATTGACCCCCATTGACTCCCATTGACCCCCACTGACTCCCATTGATCCCCATTGAATCCGATTGATTCCCATTGACCCCCACTGACCCTCATTGACTCTCATTGATCCCCATTGACTCCCATTGACTCCCATTGACCACCATGGAACCCCATTGACCCCCATTGAGAAATTTGTTGGTTTTGAGTCTTCCCAGAGCAAAAATTGTCAAATTTAAGGTGAAATTTGTCAGTTTTGAGGTGAAATTGTACACCAGCACGGGGTCTTCTGACTGTGGAAGCCTGTGCCCCAAAGCAGGCGAGAGCTTTCCGGTGTATTTGCTGAGGCACCTGGTCGCTGTTGCTTCCTTGGCTGTTCTCATGGCCCAATGAGGGAACATCTGGACCATGACAGGTCAAAGCCCCGCGGGGCAGCAGGAAGGAAGCTGCTGATCGAGGCCGTCGCTGCGGCACTTCTGTCAGTGCTCACGGCCCAGAGAGGAAAAGGCGACTCATTTCTTCTTGTCCTTGCAGAACGAGCTCCCTGGGGTCGTGAATTACATCAGGCTGCAAGTGCTGAGCAACTGGGGCCACCCGGACTACACCTGCCTGTATCGGTTCAGGGTGCACGGTGATCCGCCCAAAGACGGGGGAGACACGGCAGTTTCATCTGTCAATAAATTCCATTAATGTTCACCCAGTCGAGTTCCCGTCTGCTTTGCCTGTGATGCTGCCTGGTCCTCCCTGAGCTCACTGGAGCTCCCCATCCTTCTCTCAACCACCAGCTTATGGGAGACTTCAGGAGTGCACAGCAAGATTGTCATTATTAGGGAAAATAAGAAAACTGAGTCACAAACCTGCAGAAAGCCTGACATGCACACACTTGCTGCGACACAGGAACATCAGCAAGGCCCTGCCTGGACACCAGAGATTAAATTAATGGACAGGTTTCCTGTGCAGGAATAAATTATGGATCGACTGAATGGAACCATCTGTTGTTACTTGTTTTCACAAGAGGCACATGGTGCTTCAGCTGCCATCTTTCAGCCTGTTGCCGATGAGAAAATGGAAGTGTGGTGTTTTGTAAGAAGGAAGCCTTAATTGGAAAGTTGGTTCATGGACTTTTTTGCCTCTCTGGGCATGTATGGACTTAATAGCCCAGGAACCGTTACAGAGTGATTAGCAAAGCAACCCCAGGACACTTAAAGATCCCATACCCACCCCAGTCTGTCCTTCCTTTTGACCCCAGCTCCCCAAGGCAGGAGCAGGCAGGGCAGTTGTGCACTCGGGCCGCACCAGGGAGGAGAGAGCAGGACCAGCGCTTGGCAGCCGGGGCTGGGAACAGCAGTTTGTGCTCTGAGCTGGGGCTTAGTCCATGTGCAAGCCCAGCACGGGTCCAGATACCAAACTGAGGGTGTCGGTTCACCCCGGTGCCACACACACGGCACCTTCTTCCATTGCCTCCTCCGATGAGCTGTTTTGCAGCCCCTTCCAGCTCAGCCCAGCTCAGACACCTGCACTCTGGCTCAGGGCTGCCTGGGGCTGGTGACCCTCGGGGCAGCAGCAGGAACCGCTCTGACCCTGGTTGTGGGGCTGTCCCTGGGCTGAGCCCTCGGGCCCAGGGCTGCTGAACTGGGCCATGCTGGGGCCCAGGGTGCTGAGGTCAACAGGTCCCCCTGTCGACTTTCCCATAGAGACCCACAGGGACCAAAGAGACCATAGAGACCCACAGAGAGCCATAGAGACCCACAGGGACCACAGAGACCCATAGAGACCATAGAGATCCATAGAGACTCATAGAAGCCACAGAGAGCCATAAACACCCATAGGGACCCATAGAGACCATAGAGACCCATAGAGACCCATAGGGACCATAGAGACCCATAGAGACCCATAGAGACCCATAGAGATCCGTAGAGACCCATAGAGACCATAGAGACCCACTCTGCGACTGTTGCTGTTCTCCGTGGGGCAGCGTGGTGCTCACCAGGCACAGCCAGAGCTGTTCCTGTGCCAGGAGAGGACTTCACACAGAGCCTTGGCTGATGGTGACAGTTCCCACCAGCCGTCCCGCTCTGGAAGGTCGAGGGGACACTGACTGGTTGTCACTTGCCTTGCAGGAACAGGATTGACCAGCAGGAGGGAGGCAGGACCGGAGGGTCCATGAGGTCAGAAAGCACATCAGACAGCTGGTACAGTCATGGTGACAGCAGAGGGAGAACAGAAAGAGATGCAGTGACCTGGCTGGGCCAATGCTGCTGATGTGACACCTGCCACACAAACACAGACACAGATCCATCACCACATGATGGAGAAGGCAGAAGTTAAAACACATGAAGCACCGTGGATCAGCTAGAAACCATCCAGATTACACGTGGGAAGGACGATCTACCTGGTGACAAGAACATCACCTGACAAAGGATGCAACAGGGGAGCACTGGCAAATGAAAGATTAGTTAATTTGGATTAGCAGCTGACCTAACAATATCAAAACTAAATACAAATTCTGGATGGTTCCCTATCAGCATAACAAGACATGTGCAGAAAGAACTGAACAGGAAGAATAAATAAATTGGTATAATATGTGTGAAATGTCAACGGCACAAAAATGCACCCTCCCAGTAGAAACTAAAGCTACACTATTTTTCTAAAAATGCAGTACATTTATTATAAACATTCAGCCAGGGAAAAGTTAGGGTGACCCTTCCCATTAAAAATGTTTTTATTTCATGTGGCTGTTTGATGGCGTCAGTGTGGAAAGTTTTTCTGTCCCTTTAGTCTCTGCAGACAGACAGAGGCCTCGGTGGGTCCTGAGGAGGCGGGAAAGGTGCCTGGGAGGGAGGAGAGCACGGGGAGATGGGGACAGAGGGGCAGACAGAGCAAAGAGCCGGTGCTGGCACTGAGGACACTGCTGCTGTGCAGGGGCTGCTGGGGTCACAGCCCCAGAGCAGTGACAGACATGACCGGGCCACCGGCTTGTGCTGGTCACAGTATCACACAGTATATGGTCCCTTGTGGAGCAGAAATCCCCCTGCAGCCTCTGGAGCTCCATGCAGGAGCAGGTTCGCCACCACGACGGTCCTTTCTGCACCCCTTGTTCCACCCCACGGGCGTCGGGCTCAGGTCCCACACGATCCAACACGTCCTCACCAACCACCGCTCCCCTTCCCGCCCTTTGGTGTCACACACAGACAGTTGCCCGCAGTCCATGGGCCACCCCTGTGAAACGCCCATGAAATGTCACAACAGCCGCTGAGCTCCTGGAGCCTGTGGCTTTGGGCTCCGTCTGTTCGTGGCCACTCCGGACAGCACAGGTGTCTGTTCATGGGGTCACGGGCACCAAACCCAGCTCGGGTGGGAACCGAGAGGGTCCCCTCGTGTTCAGGCCCAAAGCGCCACCTGTAGCATCTGCCCACCCCTTTGAGTGCCCAGAGCCTCCTTCCTGGGGCCAAATCCTCATGTTTAGGGTCCCAACGTGTCTTTTATCACCCACGGCCTTTGTTCAGGGCCCACAGCTTCATTTTTAGGTGGGCTTCGTTGCCTGGCAACAACCAACCAGAAGTCTATGGGGAGTCAGTGGACCCAGGACAGCCAATCACATTTGAGGAGGCGGGGTGAGTCATATGACTGATAGGTAACCAGCCAATCAAGCTTTGAGGTCTGCAGGAAAGGCGGTGAGAGTTGAAGGAGCTGAGGAGTGTTCAGGGCCGGGCTGTGCTGGCTGCACCAACCACATCTGGTGGGAGTGCAGTACATAGATGATTGACATGCAGACTGACCCATCACTTGATAGGAGGAGCCAATGGGAAATCCCAGACAGCCAACCAGAGGAAACAGGGCCTCAGGAAAGGCGGAAAATGTGGGGGGGAGTAACCCCTCAGGCAGCCAATCAGAGAGAGCATCACTTCAGAGCAGGGTGGGCCCCAAACCAGGGCAGAGTCACAGCCCAGGCAGCCAATCAGCTGCAGGATCAGCTCAGGGGAGGAGACTGACAGCCCTCCCGACCAATGGTGGCGCAGCCCAGGCTGAGCTTTGCCGTGGCCACCCTGGAGCTGCCCCACGGCTGAGCAGCCCCTGGCCCAGCCCTGGGGCCCTGGGGCTGTTGTTGCTGCCTCTGGCTCAGGTGTGCGTGGGCTGCTCTGGGCTTGTTCTCCTGGGCGGGGGAGGGGGCAGGGGCACTTGCTGGAGAGGAGCTGCTGGGGCTGGAGCTGGAGAGAGCAGGAGAAGGGGAAGCAGCTGGAGGGTGAAGTGCAGGGATCCCCACAGCTGCTGCTCCAGCTGCACAGAGACAGCTGCCCCTCTGGGCGAGGAAGAGTCCCTGTGAGCAGCCTCAGCAGAGCAGATCACAAACGTGCCCCGCAGGGTCCGTGTCAGTGAGGAAAATTACTGTACGGCCGTAGAGTGTGTGTGTGTGTGTGTGTGTGTGCGCGTGTGTGTGTGTGTGTGTGTGTGTGTGTCTGGGAAGCCTCGTGCGGTGAGAGCTGTTGGACACCCATGTGTTCCTTGGGTGGAGGACGGGCAAGAGACTGGAGCTACAGCAGAGGAAGGGAGGAAAGGACAGACAGACACAGACAGGAGGGCCTGAGCTCCACAATTTGCCTGGCCATGCAGAGAGCTGGAGCTCTGGTGAGTCCTGGGTCATGTCACCTCTTCTGTGTCCCCGTCCCTCCCTGCCCGCTCCCCTTTCCTCCTGCTTCCTCTCCCTCGTTCTGCCACTCTTCCTATTTCTCGGCTGATTCTTCTTCCATCTCTGTCCACATCCCTGTCCCTATTTCCCTCTTGCTGTTCATAGAGACATAGATGTCACAAATTCACACTCATAGTCACAGAGCCACAGCCACAGAGTCAAAGAATCACAGTCATAGAGTCACAGTCACAGATGTCACAGTCACGGATGTCACAGAGTTACAGTCACAGCCACAGGGTCAGAGTCCCAATCACAGAGTCAGAGTCATAGAGTCACAGAGTCAAAGAGTCACACTTAGAGTCACAGAGACACAGAGTCACAGTCACAGGTTCAGAGACACAGAGTCATAGAGTCACAGTCACAGGTTCAGAGACACAGAGTCATAGAGTCACAGTCACAGGTTCAGAGACACAGAGTCATAGTTGTGGTCACAGAGTCAGAGTCACATATGTCACAGAGTCACAGGCACAGGTTCAGAGTCACAGAGTCACAGGGTCACAGATGACAGAGTCTCAGATGTCACAGAGTCACAGAGTCACGGTCACAGGGTCAGAGTCAGAGAGTCGTAGTTGTGGTCACAGAGTCACCGTCACAGAGTCACATATGTCACAGAGTCACAGTCACAGTCCCAGAATCACAGTGTCACAATCACAGAGACAAAGTCACAGAGTCCCAGTCACACCATCACAGTAAGAATTTCACATTGTCACATAGTAACTGAGTCACAGGGTCACAAACAGAGAGCAGAATCACAGAGTCCCAGAGTCCCAGCCACATAGTCCCAGAGCCCCAGAGCCCCAGATGTCACAGAGTCACATAATCACATAGTCACATAGTCACAGAGTCACAGGGATACAGTCAAAGAGTCACGGTTACACAGTCACACTCACAGAGTCACAGACAACACAGAGCCACAGACTTCACGGAGTCACAGAGTCACAATCATGGGGTCAGAGTCAAAGAGACATAGCTGTGGTCACAGAGTCACAGTCACAGAGTCACAGATGACACAGAGTCTCAGTCACAGAGTCACAGATGACACAGAGTCACAGATGTCACAGAGTCACAGAGTCACAATCATGGGGTCAGAGTCACAGTCATAGTTATGGTCACAGAGTCACAGAGTCACATATGTCACAGAGTCACAGTCACAGAGTCACAGATGTCACAGAGTCACAGAGTCACAATCATGGGGTCAGAGTCACAGTCATAGTTATGGTAACAGAGTCACAGAGTCACATATGTCACAGAGTCACAGATGACACAGAGTCACAGATGTCACAGAGTCACAGAGTCACAATCATGGGGTCAGAGTCACAGTCATAGTTATGGTAACAGAGTCACAGAGTCACATATGTCACAGAGTCACAGTCACAGAGTCACAGTCACAGAGTCACAGTCACAGAAGACACAGAATCACAGATGTCACAGAGACACAGAGTCACAATCACAGGATTAGAATCACAGAGACATAGTTGTGGTCACAGAGTCACAAAGTCACAGAGTCACAATCATGGGGTCAGAGTCACAGAGTCATAGTTATGGTCACAGAGTCACATATGTCACAGAGTCACAGTCACAGAGTCACAGATGACACAGAGTCACAGATGTCGCAGATTCACAGAGTCACAATCATGGGGTCAGAGTCACAGAGTCATAGTTGTGGTCACAGAGTCACAGTCACAGTCACAGTCACCTGCTGATCGTCAACCGTCAGCAGTCCTACAACGGAAGGGTCATCTGAAAGACCAGGCAAATCAGACAGCTGTTCAATTCTCTCAGTGTCCACAGCTGCTATACCAAATGCCCACCTATACCCTTTTGGGTCCTTAAAATACCCTCTCTTGAGGTAGTCTATGCCAAGGATGCACGGAGCATCTGGATCAGTCACAATAGGATGCTTTTGCCAGTTTTTTCCAGTTAGGCTCATTTCAGCCTCTACAACAGTCAGTTCCTGGGATCCCCCAGTCACTCCAACAATATTGATGGATTGTGTTCCTTTATAATTAGAAGGAATTATTGTGCACTGAGCACCAGTGTCCACTAAAGCTTTGTACTCCTGGGGGTGTGTTGTACCAGGCCATCGTATTTGTACAGTCCAATAAACTCTATTATCCCTTTCCTCCACCTGGTTGGAGGCAGGGCACCTCTAATTTCTGTTTTGCACAGTCTCTGGGTGTGAATTAGAGGTTCCTTCAAGAGCATCAGAATCTCTTCTGCTCCTTTTGTAAACTGGAGCAGCCACCTTTCTAGGAGTTTTTCCTTTGATCTCACGTACTCGTTCCTGAAGTTCTGAGGTAGGTCTTCCATGCCACTTATTCATGTTTTCTCCTTGTTCAATGCAGCAAATACGAAGGCTTTAACTGACAGGCAAATTCACTAAAAGAGTAACTTGTTTTAAAAAACAACAGGACAAGTCGTTAGCAGTGCAGGTCAGAGCGGCTTCCAATCATCTCCTTCTTTAGAAGTGCTGTTTCGTCTTAAGCTTTCAGACTTTTTTTCTAATTTTTGCTGCATGCTTTCTTCTACCTCTCCCAAAATCACTGAGTCGTGTATGAACTAGTGGCACATCATGCTGGGGGATGGTGGGGACACGTTGGCCTTCCACTTAGGGTGGTGTAGATGTTGAGACTTTGGGATTTTCTTCTTTTCCTGTGCTGACATAGGACATGAAAAGAATGCCTACTTTTTCCAAGGATTTGTCTGCTCCCTGGGCTGAAACCAAACTGCATGGAGGGGGGAAGAAGTGTGCTAGGGGAGCAAAAGGAGATTGAGAGCTTGCAAGGACCTTGTTAGGGTCCACTCAGCGATGGACTCGTGATGGTTCATTTACGTTCTTCTCGAGGCACAAAATTAAGGCATCTGAAACGCCAAGGGCTTAGAATGCAATCAAACAGTGATACTTTATTATTTTGCCCGTACAGCGGCACGCGATGGCGAGAGAGTAAGAAAACAGGAAAGGAAAAAGAAACAGGGAAAGAAGAAGGCAAAGAGGGGAATGAGGACTGGTTTACCAGCAGATGAGTTCCAAAGGTGTCCGTCCCTCTGGGGTCCAGTCCTGTGGAGTCCTGCCGGTCCTCCATGGTGGTTTGGGATCCTCTGGTGGGGAGATCTCAATGACGTCCAGTCAGGAACCATCTTTATACTTCTTCACCCCCCCTCGCTCCCATTGTTTCAGGCCAATCTCCACCTTTGGTTCTCAATCCGGGCTTAACTGCGCAGGCTCGAAAAGTCTTTGCCTCTCTTGCCAGCGCTTGTCTGCGCCTGCGTGGCCTGCACTCAGGGCTATCTCTCTGGTCCATTGGGTGACCTCAGGACCCTTGGCCAGCTTCTGGGCATGCTCTTTTTTGTTGTCCTTTGTTCGAGGGAGCGGGTGAGGGACAAGGTGTGACTGAGGCTGCAGGTAAGAATCCATCTTCTGGACGGCAGCGATTGTCCCTGGGTCAGAGAGACCCATCTAACAATCCCTTTTAGCAGGTGGGGGCTTGCTTGGCTGAAGCAGCAGGCAAACTCCACACAGCAGCCATTGTTAGCAGTAGCCTTCCAGGCTGGAGACCCCTGTGCAACACAATGCTTCTCCTCAGGCCTCTGTCTAAGTCACTGTCAGTCTGTTCTGGATGGCGATGTTCAGGCAGATCCTGGTTTTGGACCGACTCTTACAGACCTGGAGCAGATTCTGAGAGTTTGCTGTTCCAGAAAGGTTTGGCTGGTGCAGCAGCTGAGAGGAAATGGCCAGCTATGATGGGTCCCCAGAGTGATGCTTTGGGACCGGTGGCACGTGCATCTCCCTAACCAGGCAGTAGAATGCACTTTGGGCCTGGTAGAAGGAAGGTGGCAGAGGCAATGCATTGGAGAGCTGGCAGGATGAAACTGGGAGTTGGATGAGGCCACCTCCTTTAGCAAGTGAGTCAGTGAACAGCTCACAAGTACTGTAAAAGCGCACCTTGGGAGAACCCTGGTTGTCACTAAAGGGGGAAACGGTAGATTCGATTGCTGAAAACGGACTGTGTGGTTTTGTGGATGTGGCTTCAGCCTTCTTCTTGAAAGGAGGCTCATACCTACTTAAGAAAACTCATGACGATCGTGTTGAAAACAAAGTGTCAGTGTGGTGAGGCTGTAGAGTGGCCCTTGGTTTGTACTGCAAACAAGCTCTGAATGCGGATTCTTGCAGGTGCAGCGGAGCAGGCAGCAGCATCTGAGCAAAGCTCTGGGGGACGGGGTCCTGTGTGCTGGGGACAGCTTCCCTCACCATTCTCTGTTCCCTCCTCCTTCAAGCAGGGGCTGCCCCACGCCGCGCACAGGCAGTCCCAGCCGGGCCCGCAGGTGGGTGTCTCCGTGGCGACCGCCGGGCTCTGTGACGTGGGCACCTCGTCATAACCAGAGGCCATTGTTACATGGGGTTGTCATAGCCAGAGGCCATTGTGACACGGGGGTCCCCGCCCTGACCGTGGGGGTATTTAAGGAGCGAGAGCCCTGGGGTGCTCACTCCCAGGAGAGCAGCTTCTCAGGAGCAGCAGCTTCTCAGGAGGCAGCATCTCCCCTGGGTGCCCGTTGCAGCTCTTTGGTAGACGAGACCCAAGATGCCCATCGACGAGGAGGCGAACGCCCACTCCCAGCCCTTGGGGCTTCCCCCCTTGCTCCACAGGCCACAGGGGAGGGACGGGACAGGGCAGGAGGGAAAGGCCGGTGGTTGGACGGGGCCGCAAGCAGCTGCTGCAGTGCCGGGACTGCCACCTCCATCCCCTGTGTCCTGCTCCTCCTCCTGCTCGGAGGTCAGACACAGCCTGGGCCAGCACAGCATCCAGAGCACCTCGGTCACCACCTCGGTGCGGGAGCGCGTCCAGGACCACCGTGAAGGTCCCCAGGAGGGGTCTGGCTGGCCTCGCAGCACCAACACCGAGGCAGCAGCAGAGGCAGAGTGCCCAGCACCTGCCCCACAGGGCCCCACAGCCTACGACGCAGCTCTGTGGGACACAGCCCAGCGCATCTTCAAGGAGAGCTTGCGCAGGGCTGTGGCTGAGATCATGGGAGCTGGCCAGGAACCGCAGGAACAGCAGGACCTGGCCCAGCGCATGGATGTGGAGGATGAGAACAACAAAGAGGGGTGCGAAGGCGGAGACATCTTCATCCCCAGCATCTGGATCAACCCCTTGTTCCAGGAGCACCTCCAGGACACCCCTGCAGGTCCCCAGGAGGGGTCTGGCTTGCCCAGCTGCACAGACACGGAGGCGGCAGCAGAGGCAGAGCGCCTGGAACCTGTCCAGCAGAGCCCTGCAGAGGACGATGTGGACCTGTCTGACATTGTGGAGCACATCATCAGTGAGGCCGTGGAAAGGGCTGAGGCTGAGATCCAGGGACCTGGCCAGCAAGCGGTGGAACAGCGGGACCTGGCCCAATGTGTGGATGTTCCAGTGGCAGCACCAGCACCTGCAGGACTTGAAGCCACTGAGGCTCGTTTGGCAGGAGACAATGAGGGACAGGCCAGCACAGCCCCTCTCGTCCCAGCTGCAAAGGACGAAGAAGAGAACACAGTTTCTCCAATGTCTGCAGAGCATGGAGCAGAGACCAGCACAGACATGGCCTGCCCAGCGCAGGGCCCAGCTCCACGGCGACGGCCTTCCCGGTTCCGGAGGGCGCTGCGGGCTCTGCGCAGGGCTTTCCGCTGCAGCTGCACCGCGGGACAGCAAGAGGAGTAGAGCCCGGCTCCAGCGCCACGCGGGTGCCTGCGCAGCATCCACGCCAGGGATGGGTGCATGGACAGTGACCGCGGGATTCACCTGCCCTGAGGACATGGTGCTGCCAGCCTCTGCTCGGCCTTGGATTGTTTTTAGAAATCATTAAAGCCAATTAAAAAAATGACAGTTTTCCCCCTGTGCTCATCTGTTCCTGCTCCACCTCGGGACAAAGAAGGCTGCAGGAAATCTCTGTCCTCGGGGTGTCCCGGCATTGGTTGCGGGAAGCCCTGGGCTGGTGCTGCCGCAAGCCGGCGGTTTGGCCGGATCCCCCTCAGGCTCCCTTCCCACCCGCCTGCCTCCAATTCCAGTCAAGGACTTGGAACATTTGAGATCTACTGCCGACTTGGCCTGGTTGACCTGCACCGTACGGCATCCCCTTCGTCTCACAAGGAACCTCCCCATTGCGGGGGTGTTTCGGAGCACCTACATGAGCTGATACCGTTGAGACCCTCCAAACCCACACGTGGTCCCTCGCCTCCACTGAGGGTCTTCCAAGTCAGGAAGAGGTGGCTGCTCGCTCCCTTGCTGGAAATCTGAGCCATGATCCATCTCTGCACAAGGCTCTGATGCACAAGGCTTCCAGCGTCACGAGAGCACGTTCAGGCCTGAGAGACCGGGGAGAAGCGCCGCAAACAGTGCTGGTCTTGACAAGAAATCCACCCGCTCAGAGCTTCGTCTCAGATGCGAGTTACTCTGCCCTGGGTTTTTCTGGGGCCCAAAAATGGAGGGAGGCTCAGGTATAAACCCAGTTAGCCAAGAGCCGCAGCAGCTGCTGATCCCTGTGTGGCGCATTGCAAACCAGCCAGGGCTGTCTGTGGCTGCTGCATGCCCCGGGCTGCAGCCTTCGCAGCATCCTCCTCTTCCCCAGCACCCCCGTGCACTGCACAGAACCAGAGCTGATTGCAATGACTGGGTCAGCACCGGGCAGCAGCAGCATCTCTCTTCCCAGCCTCCAGCTGCCGAGTTGCCCTGCGGGGAATTTCTGCCTGGGAAGGGCACAGTTGATTGCGATCGGCCGGGGGCTCAGGACAAAGCACAGCACCGCCACGTCCCCGGAGCAGAGCCCTTCTTTTCCTGGCTTGGACTGGAGTATTCCTCCTGCTCACAGCGCGGTCCTTCTCTGGGATAAGGTGACGCCAGTGCTTTCAGGGAAATTGGAACGTCATGATGGAGTGGACGTGAAACAGCCACACTTCCCAAAAAAGCCAAAGGAGTAAAATTGACATGGAACAAAGCAAGTAACTTGCCACAGCTGTCCAACCTGCCCTCCTCAGGCGGGAGGTGACCGGCGACATGTTCTGGTGCTGCGGGCTGTGCCGCAACAAGTCAGTTGGGGCCGTGGCCAGAAAGGTAGTGATGTACATCTAGAGATGCCCATATCGTTTTGTGGGAAGCATCTGTTTCCTCGGCATGATTTTGGAACACTTTTGGCACACGGGACTTGCTGGGCCCCAAATCACAGCTGCGTTGACTCCTCTAAGCCTCCCAGCTCCAATTCAGCAGGTGCCCAGTTCAAGGTGTTGACACAGCAATGTGTACTTCTCTTGAATCTGTATTATATGTTCTCTCTGAAATCAACACTGCCTTCCTAGGAGCAATCTGGGTCCCAATGTAGGCTACTAAGCCATTGGACTTGTTAACAGTAGTTTACCAACAGTAATTTTCCAACAGGAGGAGTTCTTGCTAAATTAACAGCAAAAGCCATGCTGAAAAGTGCAAGGGAGCAATCCGGGAGGGCTGGAGTCGTGCTCGGGAGCTGTGTCCGTGCGTGAAGGTTTACGTGTCTCGCTGGATAGTGCCCAGAGAGTTGGTCTGATCACGCTGCAGAGCTCCAGGAGACATCAATCTGTTTGCTTCTTTCCTACACCAAGCTTTAAAGGCTGGTTTGGATAGTCCAATGGGATTCAAACGTAACGTTCCTCCAAGAAGGCCTTGGGTAACTCATTTCCCAAAATTCAAACTTCTTTTCCCAGGGAGGCTGAATTTCCTCCATAGCAATCAAATGATCAGGTTTTGCACAGAAGAGCTGCTGTGGTTCCAAGCGTCTTTATTTTGTCTATGCTGCCTTAAAGAAGCAGGCTGTTCTGCCTTTTGCTTTTGGTGATGGAAGTCGGGAATGGCCAGCGCTGTGCTTCATGTCAGGATGGTTTCGTTCTCGTCTTATTGAAACGTTTGCTGGATGCAAAGAAAAGAACAACCCCTCCGTCTCTTCCAGGGCCCTGCTCTTTAGTCCGCTCTCAACATCACCGGCAAAGAGCTGCTGCTTCTCTTCTGCACTGGATGTTTGGACATCTCTTTGCTAGAGGGACAAGGTCCCTTCGATCAAGAGACTGAAGCAGAAGCATCAGAAATTGACATTCCTCCAAGTTTTCCCCCAGTGCCTCAAGTTCCAAAGCAAAGAGAAGGGCATGGCGATGGTGCCATTTTCTACCTCAGGGATAAAGTCATGGCAGGAATCGTAGTATGGAACATCTTCTACAGGATGCCTATTGGCGGCAAGGTCAGTGCAGGACTGGTGTGCTGAACAGTGAGTCTTGCTTAGATTGGGGATATTCTTGTGGAAAAATCCATCTGCCCATTTAAAATGATGAAAAAGAGATGGAGATGCTCTGTGTGTGTTGGGACGAGACTTGCAAGAAACTTGTAGGTTGGTTGTGCTTTAGTTGTGTCGAGGGTTAAGATTGCGGGGTGACAATAAAACCCTGGCAGATGTATTGTTAAACTCCTCTCCCCCACGCACTTCCCCCTTGTGCCCCTCCCTCTCCACTTTTCCCACTCAGCACAGGCGATCGGGAGGGAAAGAAGGACAGGGAGAAGAGAGGTGGAAAAATGAACAATGTCTTACTAATGCTACTAATAAGAATAGAGAAAATAATTGAAAATATACAAAACCAATCTTGAAAGTCTCAGCAACTGCAGAGCCGGCACCCCATGTCCTGGACTGGACTCTGCAGCCAACCGGAGCTGGATTCAGTCTGTCACTGGCCTCAGTTCGCAGGGACGACTTGCAAGGTCCTCTCTTAATGTCGGTCATAAGCAGAAGGGAAAAGGCAAAAAAAGGGGCGAGATCCTCGTGATTTCCCACTTTTTTATGAAGTATTCATGTGAATGGAATGTTATACACAGTTGGTCAGTTTCTTGGTCACCGGTTTCTCGTCGCCACTCTTGCGAGATGTCCATCCGTGCTTATCAATAAGTTTGCATTCCATTGCTATATTTACCAAAACATGTGTCTGGTGCTCCAGGAAAATGCAGCTAGTATGAAAGCTTTAGCTGACAGGCAAATTCACTAAAAGAGTAACTTGTTTTAAAAAACAACAGGACAAGTCGTTAGCAGTGCAGGTCAGAGCGGCTTCCAATCATCTCCTTCTTTAGAAGTGCTGTTTCGTCTTAAGCTTTCAGACTTTTTTTCTAATTTTTGGTGCATGCCTTCTTCTACCTCTCCCAAAATCACTGAGTCGTGTATGAACTAGTGGCACATCATGCTGGGGGATGGTGGGGACACGTTGGCCTTCCACTTAGGGTGGTGTAGACGTTGAGACTTTGGGATTTTCTTCTTGTCCTGTGCTGACATAGGACATGAAAAGAATGGCTACTTTTTCCAAGGATTTGTCTGCTCCCTAGGCTGAAACCAAACTGCATGGAGGGGGGAAGAAGTGTGCTAGGGGAGCAAAAGGAGATTGAGAGCTTGCAAGGACCTTGTTAGGGTCCACTCAGCGATGGACTCGTGATGGTTCATTTACGTTCTTCTCGAGGCACAAAATTAAGGCATCTGAAACGCCAAGGGCTTAGAATGCAATCAAACAGTGATACTTTATTATTTTGCCTGTAAAGCGGCACGCGATGGCGAGAGAGTAAGAAAACAGGAAAGGAAAAAGAAACAGGGAAAGAAGAAGGCAAAGAGGGGAATGAGGACTGGTTTACCAGCAGATGAGTTCCAAAGGTGTCTGTCCCTCTGGGGTCCAGTCCCGTGGAGTCCTGCCGGTCCTCCATGGTGGTTTGGGATCCTCTGGTGGGGAGATCTCAATGACGTCCAGTCAGGAACCATCTTTATACTTCTTCACCCCCCCTCGCTCCCATTGTTTCAGGCCAATCTCCACCTTTGGTTCTCAATCCGGGCTTAACTGTGCAGGCTCGAAAAGTCTTTGCCTCACTTGCCAGCGCTTGTCTGCGCCTGCGTGGCCTGCACTCAGGGCTATCTCTCTGGTCCATTGGGTGACCTCAGGACCCTTGGCCAGCTTCTGGGCATGCTCTTTTTTGTTGTCCTTTGTTCGAGGGAGCGGGTGAGGGACAAGGTGTGACTGAGGCTGCAGGTAAGAATCCATCTTCTGGACGGCAGCGATTGTCCCTGGGTCAGAGAGACCCATCTAACAATCCCTTTTAGGAGCTGGGGGCTAGCTTGGCTGAAGCAGCAGGCAAATTCCACGCAGCAGCCATTGTTAGCAGTAGCCTTCCCGGCCAGAGACCCCTGTGCAACACAATGCTTCTCCTCAGGCCTCTGTCTAAGTCACTGTCAGTCTGTGCTGGATGGCGATGTTCAGGCAGATCCTGGTTTTGGACCGACTCTTACAGACCTGGAGCAGATTCTGAGAGTTTGCTGTTCCAGAAAGGTTTGGCTGGTGCAGCAGCTGAGAGGAAATGGCCAGCTATGATGGGTCCCCAGAGTGATGCTTTGGGACCGGTGGCACGTGCATCTCCCTAACCAGGCAGTAGAATGCACTTTGGGCCCGGTAGAAGGAAGGTGGCAGAGGCAATGCATTGGAGAGCTGGCAGGATGAAACTGGGAGTTGGATGAGGCCACCTCCTTTAGCAAGTGAGTCAGTGAACAGCTCACAAGTACTGTAAAAGCGCACCTTGGGAGAACCCTGGTTGTCACTAAAGGGGGAAACGGTAGATTCTATTGCTGAAAACGGACTGTGTGGTTTTGTGGATGTGGCTTCAGCCTTCTTCTTGGAAGGAGGCTCATACCTACTTAAGAAAACTCATGACGATCGTGTTGAAAACAAAGTATCAGTGTGGTGAGGCTGTAGAGTGGCCCTTGGTTTGTACTGCAAACAAGCTCTGAATGCGGATTCTTGCAGGTGCAGCGGAGCAGGCAGCAGCATCTGAGCAAAGCTCTGGGGGACGGGGTCCTGTGTGCTGGGGACAGCTTCCCTCGCCATTCTCTGCTCCCTCCTCCTTCAAGCAGGGGCTGCCCCACGCCGCGCACAGGCAGTCCCAGCCGGGCCCGCAGGTGGGTGTCTCCGTGGCGACCGCCGGGCTCTGTGATGTGGGCACCTCGTCATAACCAGAGGCCATTGTGACATGGGGTTGTCATAGCCAGAGGCCATTGTGACACGGGGGTCCCCGCCCTGACCGTGGGGGTATTTAAGGAGCGAGAGCCCTGGGGTGCTCACTCCCAGGAGAGCAGCTTCTCAGGAGCAGCAGCTTCTCAGGAGGCAGCATCTCCCCTGGGTGCCCGTTGCAGCTCTTTGGTAGACGAGACCCAAGATGCCCATCGACGAGGAGGCGAACGCCCACTCCCAGCCCTTGGGGCTTCCCCCCTTGCTCCACAGGCCACAGGGGAGGGACGGGACAGGGCAGGAGGGAAAGGCTGGTGGTTGGACGGGGCCGCAAGCAGCTGCTGCAGTGCCGGGACTGCCACCTCCATCCCCTGTGTCCTGCTCCTCCTCCTGCTCGGAGGTCAGCCACAGCCTGGGCCAGCACAGCATCCAGAGCACCTCGGTCACCACCTCGGTCCGGGAGCGCGTCCAGGACCACCGTGAAGGTCCCCAGGAGGGGTCTGGCTGGCCTCGCAGCACCAACACCGAGGCAGCAGCAGAGGCAGAGTGCCCAGCACCTGCCCCACAGGGCCCCACAGCCTACGACGCAGCTCTGTGGGACACAGCCCAGCGCATCTTCAAGGAGAGCTTGCGCAGGGCTGTGGCTGAGATCATGGGAGCTGGCCAGGAACCGCAGGAACAGCAGGACCTGGCCCAGCGCATGGATGTGGAGGATGAGAACAACAAAGAGGGGTGCGAAGGCGGAGACATCTTCATCCCCAGCATCTGGATCAACCCCTTGTTCCAGGACCACCTCCAGGACACCCCTGCAGGTCCCCAGGAGGGGTCTGGCTTGCCCAGCTGCACAGACACGGAGGCGGCAGCAGAGGCAGAGCGCCTGGAACCTGTCCAGCAGAGCCCTGCAGAGGACGATGTGGACCTGTTAGACATTGTGGAGCACATCATCAGTGAGGCCGTGCACAGGGCTGAGGCTGAGATCCAGGGACCTGGCCAGCAAGCGGTGGAACAGCGGGACCTGGCCCAATGCGTGGATGTTCCAGTGGCAGCACCAGCACCTGCAGGACTTGAAGCCACTGAGGCTCGTTTGGCAGGAGACAATGAGGGACAGGCCAGCACAGCCCCTCTCGTCCCAGCTGCAAAGGACGAAGAAGAGAACACAGTTTCTCCAATGTCTGCAGAGCATGGAGCAGAGACCAGCACAGACATGGCCTGCCCAGCGCAGGGCCCAGCTCCACGGCGACGGCCTTCCCGGTTCCGGAGGGCGCTGCGGGCTCTGCGCAGGGCTTTCCGCTGCAGCTGCACCGCGGGACAGCAAGAGGAGTAGAGCCCGGCTGCCAGCGCCATGCGGGTGCCTGCGCAGCATCCACGCCAGGGATGGGTGCATGGACAGTGACCGCGGGATTCACCTGCCCTGAGGACATGGTGCTGCCAGCCTCTGCTCGGCCTTGGATTGTTTTTAGAAATCATTAAAGCCAATTAAAAAAATGACAGTTTTCCCCCTGTGCTCATCTGTTCCTGCTCCACCTCGGGACAAAGAAGGCTGCAGGAAATCTCTGTCCTCGGGGTGTCCCGGCATTGGTTGCGGGAAGCCCTGGGCTGGTGCTGCCGCAAGCCGGCGGTTTGGCTGGATCCCCCTCAGGCTCCCTTCCCACCCGCCTGTCTCCAATTCCAGTCAAGGACGTGGAACATTGGAGATCTACTGCCGACTTGGCCTGGTTGACCTGCACCGTACGGCATCCCCTTCGTCTCACAAGGAACCTCCCCATTGCGGGGGTGTTTCGGAACACCTCCATGAGCCAATTGCCCCTCCATTTTTAAGTCCCTCGCCTCCACGGTGCTGGTGCTCTTCCATCAACGGCAGCAAGTGCAGCACTGTACCCTGTTAGTGTGTCCATCCCGGCAATGCATAATCTTGGCTTTCGTTTCAGTCCCACCATCAGGGCATTCCCACTGCCCTTGGTCTCTCCTTTCACAGCCATGTCAATAACTTGCTAGGAGCAATCACAAGCCTTGTGTCTCTCATTCTCTGGACCACCACACAGCCCGGGGATGCCAGCAGCCCCTTCCCTTAGGGACTGCTGCATGGCAGGGTGCTGAGCTCTTTCATGGATTCTCTGAATTAGTTTCACTTGTTTTTCTTCACAGCTGATGAGAATTTTCTCTGTACAGCCCATCCAGGGTCCCTTGCCCTAGAGACTGGAGGTCGTAGGTGTGCTCTGCTTCCCCTAGCCCAGCTGTGGGGCCCAGGAACAGCTGCACTGTGTGTCCTTCTGCACTTGCCTGACTTTTTTTCCTCCAAAGCTCAGCTGTTTGCCCCTCTCCCACAGGCTCTAGTCCCTGGAGGCTCTGCACTCCAGGTGGAGCAGCAGCAGCTGGGTGTTGACAGAGGGTAACGTGTGGCCCTTCTTTAGCTTATCAGGCGGCCCTGATTGCTCGTCTCCAGGCTGGTGGGGCCGTGACTGCTGCCCTGGGAACTGCTCACTGCCACGCTCTGACTCCTGCCTCGACACCAGCTTGCTGCCGTGTCGTGCTTGCTGCCTGCAGCCCTTCTTGCTGCCTCGCCGTCGTGCCTGCCCTGTTTGCTGCCTCACTGTTTCCATCTCTTTTACCCACCTATTCTGTGTATTGATGCTCCTCTCAGATTCTTCAGCAGGGGACTTGTAGATCTCTGCCAGAGCCCTCTTGCTCCAAACTTGACCACTCTTGGTGACTTTGCTGGTTCTTTGGCTGGTCCAGATGGTCCCCTACTCGGGGCTGTAGGCCACCCTCTGCTCTGACTTTGTTATCTCCCTGAATTCTGTGCTGAGCTCCTGCTCCTGGCAGGTCTGCAGGTTTGCTCCAGCTCAAAACCCTGTCCCGGAGGTTCCTGCCTTTGAGAAACACGTCACTGCTGGCCTGCTGAACTGCAGCACCCATCTTACTGCACGAACCTCCACCCTCCTGGCTTTCTTGTGCCCCGGTGCTTGGGCACCACCTCCTGGTTCTGGTGCCAGCAGGTGTTGGCTGCTGTAACAGTGCTGGTGTTGCTGGCTTGCGGGCTGATAACAGGCGAGACCCTCTGCACCCACACGTGGTGCCGGGATGGGGTCCCTTTCTTCTGCCGAGGGACTCCCAAGTCAGGAAAAGCCGGCTGCTCGCCCCCTTGCTGGAGAGCTGAGCCTTGATCCATCTCAGGGGACACTGGAGGGTCCCCCAAACACCAGCAGCCCCGCTTCACACTGCTGAAGGCATCGGGAGGGGACCAAGGGGGCCCAGCCACAGTGAAGTGTGACCTCATTGTGTTTCTGCAGTTGCTTGGGGCTGGAATACGCGCTGCATCCATGTCCGAACCTGCCTTCTACGGGAAGCTCTCCTCCATGGGGTGTTTTCAAACCAGTTTGGCTTGGTTTATTTTTTGTGTATACCTATATATCTCACTCCAGGGTTTCCTTAGACACCACCGCACAAAGCTCTGCATAGGGTTTTGCTGTTGCAAAGCAGCTGTTCTTGTGGAAACGCCCTTCACTCCTCTTCCACACTGCTAAGGTGATGGAAACAATTCAGGGGAACGGAAAAAAATCCTCACCCACCTCGTACTTTATGTGATAAACCCTATGCAGCCCTCTGTGGTCTCCCCTGTGATGCAAAGCCACGTTTTAGCCACATTCCCATCCTCTTGAGCTCATGGTAGGAAGCTGCTCTGGTAACATTATTAAAACCTAATTCTTTGTCACTGTCATGGGCTCCTTCGTGTGCCCTCACAGTCCTGCAAATGACCCATGGGGCCAGGGAATATGTCAATTCCATGAGTGCCCTTTTTGACCTGGCATTTGGATTTTTTGCACCTGTGGCAGTTGCACATCCCCCTGAGATCTGGAGCCTTCACTGGGGCAGCTGATGGCTCTTTAGCACCTTTTGTGCCCCACTGTGCCTGTCCCCACATACACACCTGGGGTGGTACCAAAGTGCTGACAGTCACATCCTCCTCTATCCCGGGGCAGGGTGACTTCACCTCCACCTGCTGGGGGGGCAGGAGGGGTGAGACCCTCAGCCAATTGGCGGGGTCGTTAACAAAGGAGGTGCCCAGAGTAGCAGGAAGCTTCTGGACCATGTTCTAATGCCCACAGCCAGATCTGACCAGACTATAAAACAGGGTCCCTGCTGGAGGCCCACTTGGAGTGGTCTTCTCACAGTAGCGGGTCTGTGAACCGGAGCCCTCTCCTTAGACTGGGACGCTGTCTAAGGAGATTCCTGGGATTGAGAGCGCCTCACCTCCTCGTTTGGGTGAGTCGTTATTTACTGGATATGTCCGTAAATGAGTCCTTGCCCAACCAGGTGAGTGATTATTTCTTGTGGGTACCCTGGAGTCAGAGGGCTCTGGTTTTGTTTCTTGTGTGTGCGTGCACGCTGTGGACCCTTATTCTTATTTTGCTGTACCCCAATAATCTCCTCAACTGATATACAAACCTGTATTTTATGTTGTCGGAGTGCTAACTAATTGCATGAACCTTGTTTCTGGTCGGTTTATTGGCTGCACTTCTCCGGCCAGAATAAAGTCTGTTTTGGAACTCATTGTCTGTCTAAAACTGACTTTGAGGTGCCTCTGTGACAAAATTTACAGACCTCGCAACTGCTGCACAAGCCAAATCATTCTAGAATGACAGGGTCTAAGAATCTGCTACCAGTCCTTGCAAGCTCTCAATCTCCTTTTGCTTCCCTGGCACACTTCTTCCCCCCTCCATGCAGTTTGGTTTCAGCCTAGGGAGCAGACAAATCCTTGGAAAAAGTAGGCATTCTTTTCATGTCCTATGTCAGCACAGGACAAGAAGAAAATCCCAAAGTCTCAACATCTACATCGCCCTAAGTGGAAGGCCAACGTGTCCCCACCATCCACCAGCGTGATGTGCCACTAGTTCATATACGATTTGGTGATTTTGAGAGAGACAGAAGAACACATGCACCAAAAATTAGAAAAAAAAAGTCTGAAAGCTTAACAAAGAAACATTTGTAAAGGGAACCGTGGCAAACAGGGCAGGTACCTGAGAGGCGGCGGGAGGCATTGCCTGTGGATTTATTCCTGCGTGTTGAGTCTGGCCGCTCTAGGAAGGGGAGGGGAGAAGACGAGAAGGAGGAAGCGGGACTGCGGAACCAGTAGCCAAACCCGCGCTCCCCCACCCTGACCCCTCCTGTTCCGAGGAGGCGCCGCTCCCAGCCAGGGCGGGTTCCCCGGGCTGCGGCGGGGCCGCCCGGCCGGGTCTGCGGGCGGCAGCCGGACACTCTGGCTTCTGTCCCAAGGTCACCCCGCTGAGCGACAGCGGCACAAGCCCGGAGGGGCTGCGGGAGGGGCGGCTCCCGGTCACCCCCCCGCCCCGTCCCGATGCCTCATGGCGGAGCTGCCTCCGCTCCGGCCCCGCCGATGCTGCCCGTGCTCTTCCTCCTCCTCCTCCTCGCCTGCCCCGGCAGCTCGGCGGCCGGGCTGGGGATCACAGGCAAGTCTCTGCTCACCGGGGGACAGGGGGGTCCCTGGGTCCCCCCGGGACCGCATGCCGGGTGGGTGGTCGTTCACGCTCCGGGGGTGTCCGTGGATGTAGCACCGCGCGGTTTGGGGTGTTTTGCTGACTTAGGAGCTGCCGAGTTGTCAGTTGCAGCAAGGGCAGCCGTAGCTCAGCAGCGGGGCTGCATCTCGCCGAGCTTCTCCCCCGGCTTTAGGGGTGCAGGACCCTTTTTCCTGACTCGTTTTTGAAGAAGGGAAGGCAAGTCCTGGACTTGGGCACTCCTCAGCCCCATCTTTTCCCCGGAGAAGAACTTTTCAATGAGGATCGGGAAGAGGCTCACTGGCTTTCCCGTTTCTTAATGCCATTTTTTGGCAGTGATCCGATGGGAAAGTGCTTGTTTGTGGGGAGGGCTCCTTGAGCTCAGATTTGTGCCTTTGGTAGAGGGGGAGGGAGGAAAAGGACTCCTGAGTGGGATCGGGGAGTTGTCCCCAGGTTCAAGCTGCTGGCACTGTGCAGATACACCAGCTGAACGTTTAAGGCAAAGAACTGCATTTTTCGGGTGAGAGATACAAAGGGAACTCATATGCAAATGTTCGGACTTTCTGCTTTTCCATGTTGTTGCTTAAATCCAGAAATAATGAAGCCCCAGCGCCGCTGTTTGCAGAGCTGCTGAGCCAGGGCGGGTGTTGCGGTGCAGGGGGGTGACTGGGGCTGGGCCCCCCGTGCCCAGCCAGCTGCTTGATCACCACCCTCTTTGGCAGGACAGGGAAGAGAGACCATAATGAAGGCTTGTGGGTCAACAGAAGGGCAGGGAGATCACTCAGCAATTACTGTCATGGGCAAAACAGACTTCACTCGGGGAAAAATTAGTTTAATTTATTTCTAGTCGAATCACAGTATGGAAATGGGATTCTAAAACCACCTTCTCCTCACTACTCCTTTTCCCCGGGCTCAACTTCATTCCCAAATTCTCCACCTGTGGATGGATGTCTGCTCCCCTGTGGACCTCCATGGGCTGCAAGAGCATCTCCTCCCATTCCTTTTTCAAATGGTCTTGGTGTCTGCAGGGCTGTTTCACATATTCTCACTCCTCTCTTCCAGTGGCTGTCGTACAACAGTTTTCCCCCCTTATTAAATATGTTATCCCAGAGGCACTACCCCTGTTGCCAATGGGCTCAATCTTGGCCAGCAGCAGGCCCGTCTTGGAGCCAGCTGGCATTGGCTCTGTTGGACATGGGGGAAATCTCTGGCATCTTCTCGCAGACGCCACCCCTGCAGCCCCCTGGCTGCTAAAACCTTACCAAGCAAACCCAATACATACAACCGCCTCCCAGGTGCATGGAGTTGACTCTCAGCGGCTGCAGAGTAACATCTGATTTCTTTTTCAGCCCGCACACTTTCTCCATGCTACTCTGCTGACCTCAGGCCAGCATCACAGAGACTCGTCTCGGCTGTGGGCTGCACTGTGCTTTTGACAGTACCACCAGTGAACGCCAGCGAAGTTGTCTTCTGGGAATACAAAACCGGCTCGCAGGAAGGAGTCATCATCAATTATGCTTTTGATAGACCTGCCAACGTGTCTCGTCCCTATGAGAATCGCACATGGTTCAATGAAACGGATTTCTCGCTGCAGATCGTGCTGCAGCAGGGAGATGACCAGCTGTACCGGTTCAGGTCCGAGTTGGAGGCCACAGACTGGTTCCAGCTGACAAAAATTAGGTAATTCTGTCCAGCACAATCCATCATCTTTATCTTTCCACCTCTTTCTGGCATTAATAATGACTAGATAAAACCCATCAGGACAGATACTGAGTGTGATAAATGACCAAGACTCCGATAATTTGCCAAACAAGAGTCTGGTTTATTTAATAGGTGAATTAAACACATACACCTTAAGTTTCTGATCGACCTCTTTTATTTCCTTGGCTAGCCCTTCTCGCACTCTGAGTCCGTGGTTGGTTGCCACTAGGGGTCTTCTCTCACTCTGATTGGTGGTTGAAGAGTTCCTTCTTCCTCAGTGCAGACTCCAGGTTGTTACTGAGGGGTCTTTTCTACCGAGTTCCCCCCCCGCTTCCCCCGTGGCAGCAATCTCGGGGAAGGCCACCTTCTCCTTCACGTCACTCCCTCCCACCTTTCCTATCCACATGTGCATATGGTACAAAACAAGTTCCACAACTTTTTACAGAAAACTTAACTATCTTTTCATTTTCTTAAGAGCCCATGCCTTATTTGGTTATATCTGTAAACAACAGCACGAATCACAGCTGCATTTCTCACAATTCCCCCTTTTTCTTTATTATCCCCTTGATTCGTGCTTTTGCCTCAAAGTTAGCTAGCACCTCCCTAGTGCCGGCCAGGTCCAATTTTGTGTTCTCTTTTAAAATCATTAATTTATACCCTGTTCCTTTTGTTGCCATTTCAGGATCTATAGGCATGGCTGAGATTTGCATGCCTTGGACTACTGAATGTATTAACCGAATAAAGCGCGGGATCATACATGGCATGAACAGTAAACCTAGAAATGCACATAGTATCATGAACCCTATTTTCTTCTACCAGGCTCCCCCAAATAAGTTATCCCACCAGTGGCTAGTAAGTATAGAATTCCATTTCTGTACTGGTACGTGTGCAACTCGTTTTATCTCTTCTGCTATTTTCATTATGGCTTCCCCATTATCATCTGTTTCCAAACAACACTTAGAAGTATTTCATTTCCCAAAACCCCCCCTCTTCAGCTAAAAGATAATCTAAGGCTACCCAATTTTGGTACACTGCGGCTCTGGTTTGAGACAATTGTCTCGCTATGAGATTCAGTGCCTCAGCTGTGCGGTTGCTTGTTATTTCAATCACTGCTTGCAACCGAATAATTCAGTTTAGCATATATATTGGGGTATGGTATCCCCAGCTTCCATCTTGGGCCCAGGTGGCTGGATCCATACTAGTAATCCTTCTGGGCTCACACTCTCTCCTCTCCAAGGCCACTGTTCTGCCATTTGACACCCCCCACATATCCAGCATGAGGTGACATTTAATTCCCGGGCTATCTTTTCCATAAGATCTATAAACAGGTTTTTCCCTACTGTTGGTAATTGGAATTCCTTGTCTTTTTGCCTTATTTCTTCATACCAATCACTGCTTTTCTGTACCAATTTCTGCTTCTCTTGCTCTCTTTTTAATTCCTGAGTGGCACTCTTAACTAACTCCTCCTTATACTGATCTTGCACTCCCCCTCTATCTGAATAGCCCCACATACCAGCTTGTGTAAAACGGATATTCTGTTCTCCCCTGGGGCAGGAGACAGAGCCTACACCGAGTCCACCTTTCCCTGGGTTAGTTGCTACCCATAATTTCTGCCCTTGGATTTCACAGTTCTCCAATTTTGTTCTATCTTAACATCCAGAATTAGTATGAGTGTGATAATTTAGAACATAGTTTCACAGTTTCACAGTATGTTTGGGATTGGAAGGGACTTCAAAAGATCATCCAGTCCAATCCCCCTGCTGGAGCAGGAACGCCCAGGTGAGGTCGCACAGGAACATGTCCAGGCGGGTTTTGAATGTCTCCAGAGAAGGAGACTCCACAACTTCCCTGGGCAGCCTGTTCCAGTGTCTGTCACCCTCACTGAGAAGAAGTTTCTTCTCAAATTTAAGTGAAACTTCTTGTGTTCCAGCTTGATTCCATTACCCCTTGTCCTATCATTGTTTGCCACCGAGAAGATCCTGGCTCCATCCCCATGGCACTCACCCTTTATATATTTATAAACTTTAATAAGGTCACCCCTCAGTCTCCTCTTCTCCAAACTAAAGAGACCCAGCTCCCTCAGCCTTTCTTCATAAGGGAGGTGCTCCACTCCCTTAATCATCTTGGTTGCCCTACGCTGGACCCTCTCCAGCAGTTCCCTGTCCTTCTTGAACTGAGGGGCCCAGAACTGCACACAATATTCCAGATGTGGTCTCACCAGGGTGGAGTAGAGGGGAAGGAGGACCTCTCTCGATCTACTAACCACCCCCCTTCTAATACACCCCAGGATGCCATTGGCCTTCCTGGCCACAAGGGCACAGTGCTGGCTCATGGTCACCCTGCTGTCCCCAGGACCCCCAGGTCCCTTTCCCCTACACTGCTCTCTAATATGTAATTTCCCAACCTATACTGGAACCTGGGCTTGTTCCTGCCCAGATGCCGGACTCTACGCTTCCCCTTGTTAAATTTCATCAGGTTATTCCCCGCCCAACTCTCCAGCCTGTCCAGGTCCCGCTGGATGGCAGCACAGCTTCCAGTGTCAGCCACTCCTCCCAGCTTGGTGTCATCAGCAAACTTGCTGATAGTGCACTCTATTCCCTCGTCTAAATCGTTAATGAATATATTGAATCATATTGGCCCCAGCACTGACCCCTGAGGCACTCCACTAGATACTGGCCTCCAACTAGACTCCGCACCATTGACTACCACTCTCTGGCTTCTCTCCCTAAGCCAGTTTGCAACCCACCTCACTACTCTATTGTCCAGACCACACCTCCTCAGTTTAGCTGTGAGGATGCTGTGGGAGACTGTGTCAAAGGCTTTACTGAAGTCAAGGTAGACCACATCCACCGCTCTGCCACCATCCATCCACCTTGTTACATTCTCATAAAAGGCTATGAGGTTGGTCAAGCATGACTTACCCTTGGTAAAGCCATGCTGACTGCCCCTAATAACCCTCTTATCCTTGATATGCCTTGAGATGGCACCAAGGACAAGCTGTTCCATTACTTTCCCAGGGACAGAGGTGAGGCTGACCGGTCTATAATTACCCGGGTCCTCCTTCTTGCCCTTTTTGAAGACTGGAGTGACATTTGCTTTCCTCCAATCCTCGGGTACCTCTCCCATTTCCCAAGACTTGGCAAAGATGATGGAGAGCGGTCCAGCAATGACTTCAGCCAGCTCCCTCAGCACCCACGGGTGCATCCCATCTGGACCCATGGATTTATGGATGTGCAGACTATTTAATTGCTCCCTAACCCAGTCCTCATCAACTAAAGCAAACTCCTCCATTGACCTGGCTTCATCCGGGGTCTCAGGGGTACAGGGCTCCCCAGGACAGCCTCCGGCAGAGTAGACAGAGACAAAGAAGGCATTCAGTAATTCTGCCTTCTCTGTATCTTTTGCCACCAGGGCACCCACCCCATTCATCAGTGGGCCTACATTGCCTCTGGTATTAGTTTTATCTGCTATGTATTTGAAAACATTCTTTTTGCTGTCCTTGAGCCCTCTCGCCAGCTGTAATTCTAAGGAGGCCAATTTCTTCCCCAAAGGGCTGTGGGGCATTGGAACAGGCTGCCCAGGGCAGTGCTGGAGTCACCATCCCTGGAGGGCTGGACAGACGGACATGAGGTTCTCAGGACATGGGGCAGTGCCAGGACTGGGTTATGGTTGGACTCCATGATCTTGGTGTCTCTGCCAACCAATATGATTCTGTGATTCTGTTCTACAGTTCTCTTGTTGGCTGCTTGAGCTTTTTCACCCCCTGCTGTAATCAGGTCACACCAGGGTTGGACACAAGGAGCTGTGAAACCTGCGTTGCGGTGCTGGATGATTGTTGGTGGTGAGTACAGCGCTTGGGTCGCCAGAGCTGTCCCTTCATCCTCCTTCAGCAGCACTCAAGCAGTTTGGAGGAAGCCAATCCTCAAGAACTTGCTGGGAAAGGCCAAGCCAGGAAAAAGGAAAGGTTGATTGCAGGAAAGGATGAAATATATATGCAGGGAGCACTAAGTCAGAAAAGGCTTCCCACGGATGCGCGAGCGAGACGCCCTGGAGCTGTGCAGCACTGTGCGAGGAGGACAGCCCATCCAATGGACCAAATTCCCGGCTAAACCTGAATAGCAAGAAACGGGTATCAAATGCTCAGGCCTGTTCAAGGATTGTTGTGGTCCCATTTCTTCTTTAGTCACTAAAAGGTGTCGGGCGGATGCTGCAGCACTGGGGGGAGATGCAGGGTCTGGTCTGATTGAAGCGGTTTTGGCCGGGGATCCGGTGCGTGCAGGGAGGTGCATTCACTGCAAAACGGCGGCTGTTTTTGGGGGTGAGACCAGAATCCATGGAGTGGGAGATGGGGCTGCAAGAAGCATCTTGTAATATTGCTTCCAGACTGATTGTGGAGGATGGGAGCAGGACACAGGGACGTGACCAGCGACGGGTCCTTCCTGCTGGGAGCCCTCGGGACGGGGAAGGTGTAGCCTCAGCCTCTCCCTCTGCACCCTTTTTCGCTCTCCCTCTGCACCCTTTTTCGCTCTCCCTCTGCATTGTGCCAGTCGTGCAGGGGTGGCTGGACCAGCCTGAGCCTCTTCCTTCAGATGCCAAGTCTCAGGGCCCAAACAAGGGGGTTATTTCCCCCTGGGGGGCTCAGCAGCACCTCCTGACCCTGAGCAAGAGGTGGTGGGTGAACCATCCCTGAGACATCCCAGGCCAGGCTGGACGGGCTCTGAGCACCCTGAGCTGGTGAAGATGTCCCTGTCATGGCAGGGGGGGCACTGGGGAGCTGGGAAGGTCTCAACCCAAATCATTCTATGATTTTCCACTTCACAGCAGCAGTTCACTGTTGTGCTGGGTGCCGATAGCTCTGTCTCTGCCCCTCCACCTGCTCTGGGTCACCGCAGGCCGGCCCGGCTGCTCCCAGGCTCAGCTGGGGCTGTTTAACCCTGACAGGTCTCACCTGGAGCCTGGTGGGTCCATAAGCACCCACTGGGCTCTTTGTGGGCAGCTCCCCTTATAAACCAGCAGCCTGCTTGTGCAGAGGGCTTTTTCTTTCTTTCTTTTTTCCCCCTTTCTTTTTCACTTTGTCTTTCAGGAACCTCACCTTGGAGGTGGGGAGGGTTGGGCTTTGCTGCCTGTGGGTCTCTAGGATGTAGTATCAGGATTTTCTACCCTTCCCAGCACTGCCAAGCAGGTAAGGACACAGCAATGAGCTGCTTCTGCTCCCCCATGGCTGGGCTGGGCTCGGGGGCTCTGCAGTCAGGAGGTGTCCCAGCCCTGTCCTCCTCCTGTTTGCCATCCCAGATGAAGGACAATGTCTTCACGTAGCTCTGGAGTGGCCCTGGGGCTTGGTTCCCAGCCCAGCTGCAGCAACTCTCTGATAGCGCAAACAAACTCTGTCCTGGCGCTGAACGTCCGTGCGTCCCGGAGCCGCTCGCTCGCCCTGCTCAGCCGCGAGGGATTCGGCAAAGGCTTCAGCGGGTACGTGGCTGTTGGGATGTGCACGGGGTCTCACCTCGTGTTTGTCCCCAAGGGAACGTGTCTCCTCTCTGGGATGGGTTTAGATTCACGGTCTCAGCACCGGGAGCCTCACAGGGTGCGGGCTGCTGTTCCCCTGTGTTCAGGGCAGAGCTGGTGTCCCTGCTGTCCCTACTGCCCTTGTGGCTGAGACTGGGCAGTGCTGACATCCCAAAGGCCACCAGCTCACGCCTGTGTCCCCGCTGCTCTGCCAGGAGCTTCTGCAACGTGAGCGATGTGTTGGGGGCTGATCTGTTGGACCGCAGCTGCTCCATCCCCGACCCACAGCTGGTCCGGAGGATCGTGTCCCAGGTGGAGTTCTACCTTTCCGATGAGAACCTGGCCAAGGACGCTTTCCTGCTGAAACACGTCCGGAAGAACAAGATGGGCTTTGTCAGCATCAAACTGCTGACGTCCTTCAAGAAGGTAGGTGGCCCCTGGTGCCGGCCAGCGGGGCTGGGAAGTGGTCTTCATGTGGAGGGTGTCCGTGTGTCTGGGTGTCCTCTCTGCTTCTGCTGGGGTGTATGGGGAGGTCCAGGTTGCCATTTCCAGAGCCCATTGGGAACGTTCTCCTGCAAACCCCAAAGATGCTCATGTGGCATGGGGACGTTGCTTTGCTGTGTTTTCAGGTTGATGGGGTCGCAGCCTGCCCAGACAGCAGGCTTAGGGTGGTCCCTGCCTGAGACGCTCATGGGGACGTGGTGACCCCTGTCTCTTCCACAGGTGAAATACCTGACGCGCGACTGGCGGCTCACACTCTACGCCCTGCGGTTCTCGGAGCTGCTGGAAGTGAATGAGGAGGGCACCAAAGTGCGGCGGCGTGTCCCCATCCCCGAGTCCCTGCTCAGCATCCCCCCCAGCAAACTGCTGCTGGCCTGGGAGCTGCTGCCCCGCGAGCAGGACGCGCTGTTGCCGCTGCAGAAGAACTTCCTGGAGACCATCATGAGGATGTTCAGCCCCTTTGGCGCCATCGCCTCCATCCGCATCCTGCGCCCGGGCCGCAAGCTGCCCTCGGCTGTGCGCAAATACGCGTCGCGCTTCCCCGAGCTGCTGAGCCGGTGCTGCGCGCTGGTGGAGTACGAGAGCCCGGAGAGCGCCCGCAGAGCCCTGGAGGAGCTCGGCCACCCGGGCGGCCGGAGCATCAGGGTGGTCCTGCTCAGTGGGAAGGGCTCCAAGAAGAAACCGGAGGCGGTGGAGGAGCTGGTGGATCATCTGGGTTTGAAAGCGCAGGCGAGAGCCGTGACATTCCCCTACGGCCTCGATGGCTCCCTGCTTGGCAGCGCTCAGGAGCTGAACTCGGGTGCCTCAGCGTTGCCATCGCTCCTCCTGAACAAGGAGCCCTCGGAACCCACCTGGCCCAGCAGTGACTTCAATCCCAGCGACTGGAGCGACACCTTCACCGGATCGCTCCTCTGCAGCGACCTCTTCCCTCCCTTCGACGCCAACGTGGGCAGCGGCAGCTGCTCCAGCCCCGAGAGCCCCCGCGGTGCCTGGGGCAGCGGGGCGCCCGCCGGGGCCCCCTGGGCCGGCAGCTCCTCTCGGGATCCCAAACCCCGCCCTGGGATCCCCCCAGAAACAACCGGGGTGTCCGAGCTCCTCGGGCTCTGCGACGGGGTCCTGCGCCTGCCCCGCGGCCACGATGGCACCGGCGGCTTCTCCAGCAGCATCGGGAGGGGAGAGCTCGTCCTGCAGCGCTGAGGCTTCTCTACATTTGGGTTTGGGGATTCTTTTTTTCTCCTTTTCTCTGTGCCCCCCCAGAGCTGTGGTGGGTGCTGCAGCTGCTCCAGGGACCCGAGTTTTGGGCCAGGATGAAGCTCGGGGTGCTGAGCGGCAGCGGGGGCTGCACCGGCACCAGCGTCCGGGATGGGGACTCAGTGCACCTGCTGCCGGCCGGACCCGCGGAGCTGGGTCGCCGGGTGCTCCATGGGACCCAGGTTGTGGAGCTGGGGTGGGAAATGAGCAATAAAGGGAGATGAGATTTCCAGGCAATTTCTGGCCAGTGTAGTGATAGTTTGGTTGGTTGCAGGACCAGGGAGTGGAAAAACAGCTGCCCAAGGTGCAGCCAGACAAGGGCAGGAGGGTCCCTGCCCTGCAGTGCCTCCCTCGCCATTCTGGGGCTGATTTGGGGTTATTTTGCTGCAGCAGGGAAGCAAAGCTGGGTCTGTGGTTCCCAGTGCCCCTTCACCCCACCCCACACAGGCATAGAGCAGATCCAGAAAAACAGCATTTAATTGAAAGCGAAAAAGAAAAAAGGTCCCATGAAAGCCACGCCAGCCCCCCTCCCCCCTAATGCAGCATCCCGCCCTCCCTAACCACTCCAGACCCACCCCCAATGTAGCATCGTATCCTCCCTAACCCCTCCAGACCCCCCCAATGTAGCATCGTATCCTCCCTAACCCCTCCAGACCCCCCCAATGTAGCATCGTATCCTCCCTAACCCCTCCAGACCCCCCAATGTAGCATCGTATCCTCCCTAACCCCTCCAGACCCCCCAATGTAGCATCGTATCCTCCCTAACCCCTCCAGACCCCCCCAATGTAGCATCGTATCCTCCCTAACCCCTCCAGACCCCCCCAATGTAGCATCGTATCCTCCCTAACCCCTCCAGACCCCCCAATGTAGCATCGTATCCTCCCTAACCCCTCCAGACCCACCCCCAATGTAGCATCGTATCCTCCCTAACCCCTCCAGACCCCCCCAATGTAGCATCGTATCCTCCCTAACCCCTCCAGACCCCCCCAATGTAGCATCGTATCCTCCCTAACCCCTCCAGACCCCCCCAATGTAGCATCGTATCCTCCCTAACCCCTCCAGACCCCCCAATGTAGCATCGTATCCTCCCTAACCCCTCCAGACCCCCCCAATGTAGCATCTTATGCTCCCTAACCCCTCCAGACCCCCCCAATGTAGCATCGTATCCTCCCTAACCCCTCCAGACCCCCCCAATGTAGCATCGTATCCTCCCTAACCCCTCCAGACCCCCCACAATGTAGCATCGTATCCTCCCTAACCCCTCCAGACCCCCCCAATGTAGCATCGTATCCTCCCTAACCCCTCCAGACCCCCCCAATGTAGCATCTTATGCTCCCTAACCCCTCCAGACCCCCCCAATGTAGCATCGTATCCTCCCTAACCCCTGCAGACCCCCCAATGTAGCATCGTATCCTCCCTAACCCCTCCAGACCCCCCAATGTAGCATCGTATCCTCCCTAACCCCTCCACCCGCCTCCCTAATGCAGTATCCTGTCCTCCCTAACCCCTCCACCACCCCCCCCCCCACCCCGAACCCCATCCCCTGCTCATGTTCTAATCCCCCCCTCCCACGCCCGTCCCACGCTTGCTGGGGGGCTCAGATTCGGGGCTTTGTCCCCGTTCGTGGCCCCGTTTGCAGCCCCGCTGCTCTGCTGGGGCAGCCTGGGACTGCGGCTGCTCCACGTCTGCCCTGCGCTTGGTGGGGGGCTCAGACTCAGGGCTGTGCCCCCGTTTTTGGCTCCGCTTGCGGCCCCGCTGCTCTGCCGGGGCAGCCTGTGGCAGCTCCACTGTTGTGCTGCGCTTGCTGGGCGGCTCGGGGCTCTGCCCCCGCTCGGGGCTCCTTTTGCGCCCCAGCTGCTCGTTGGTCGTTGGCAGGTGCTGGGGCAGCGCCAGTGAGCTGGAGTCCCGCTGGGGCACGGCGGCCATGGTGACACCGGGCTCATCGCGCCTCGGGACATTCCGCTTCAGGGCATCTTTTTGAAGGCTCTTCTTGGGGTCCCCAGTGGCTTTGTTGCTGGGGGCAGCCGAGCAGCTGGGGTGGACATGGCCGCCCGGGGTTGTCCCCGCAGCGGTGGCCTTGTCGGAGATGCTGAGTCGTGCAAATTGCATCTCCAGGTTTCGGATGGCAATGGGCAGCACCGGAGTGACTGCGGCCACCGCTGTGCCCTGGTGGTTGTACCATTGTATGCGGAAGACACGCAGGTCGAAGCAGCACCCACATGGTGCCCTCAGCAGCCCTGTGAGGGGGAGAGGGAGTTGTCATGGGCTGGGGGGACCCTCCATGGGCTGGTCCCCATCACCAATGTCCCCTGGGTCTGCTGGTGGCCGGGACATCCCCATGGGGTGAGCTGCTGTGCAGGGAACGGGGCTGCAAAGCGGGAGGAGACTCGGTTCTGGGAGGGGAAATGGGAGAGATGGCCCCGGGTACTGGGGAAATGCTCAGAAAACGGGATTTTCTGGGCACATATGACCCAGGGCAGGGGTGGTGGGTGCTGGGAGTGCCCGGGGTCGGGATGGCGAAGGGGCCGAAGGTGCCGGGGTGTCCGAGCAGACGGGGAGCCAGGGGTGCCGTACCTGCTGGTGGGGCCTGGCGGGGCGCCCGGGCTGCAGGGCTGGGCTGCTGCTGCATGGTTGGTGGGCGCAGCGGGGCTGAGCCTGCAAGAGAGACAGGAGCCATGGCCGGCGCTCGTCTCCGCTCTTGCCCCCATGAGCGTCCGGGCTGCAGGGGTCGGGGTGGGTTCCTACCTGCGGGAAAGAAGTTTTGGGGGAGCACAAACGGCTGTAGTAGCTGCAGGACCAGGGGAACGCGGGAGCTGTTCGCTCGGAGCACCGTGGTCGCTCTGACCATTGGTAACTAAGGACTCTTTGGGGTGTCCCAGGAGGGAATGTTGGGGCTCCCCGTGTTCCGCCCCAGCCCAAGAGCCTCCCCAGCTCCTCCTGGGCAGGGAAAGGGTTCAGGGAGTTCGGTGGGTGGTGGGTACAAATGCTTTTTGCTTCAAATATTATTTTCCCGGGGGAAAAGGAACAAGTCGATGCAGCCGAGCTGTGTGTGGGGACCAAGCTGCACCTTGTGCCACACAGTGAACACGTTTGTGACCATTGCCTGCGTTTCTGTGCGCTGCAGTGATAGTGAACACGTTTGTGACCATTGCCTGCGTTTCTGTGCGCTGCAGTGATAGTGAACACGTTTGTGACCATTGCCTGTGTTTCTGTGCAGTGATAGTGAACACGTTTGTGACCATTGCCTGTGTTTCTGTGCGCTGCAGTGATAGTGAACACGTTTGTGACCATTGCCTGTGTTTCTGTGCGCTGCAGTGATAGTGAACACGTTTGTGACCATTGCCTGTGTTTCTGTGCAGTGATAGTGAACACGTTTGTGACCATTGCCTGTGTTTCTGTGCGCTGCAGTGATAGTGAACACGTTTGTGACCATTGCCTGTGTTTCTGTGCAGTGATAGTGAACACGTTTGTGACCATTGCCTGTGTTTCTGTGCAGTGATAGTGAACACGTTTGTGACCATTGCCTGCGTTTCTGTGCGCTGCAGTGATAGTGAACACGTTTGTGACCATTGCCTGCGTTTCTGTGCAGTGATAGTGAACACGTTTGTGACCATTGCCTGTGTTTCTGTGCGCTGCAGTGATAGTGAACACGTTTGTGACCATTGCCTGTGTTTCTGTGCGCTGCAGTGATAGTGAACACGTTTGTGACCATTGCCTGTGCTTCTGTGCGCTGCAGTGATAGTGAACACGTTTGTGACCATTGCCTGCGTTTCTGTGCGCTGCAGTGATAGTGAACACGTTTGTGACCATTGCCTGTGCTTCTGTGTGCTGCAGTGATAGTGAACACGTTTGTGACCATTGCCTGTGTTTCTGTGTGCTGCAGTGATAGTGAACACGTTTGTGACCATTGCCTGTGCTTCTGTGCGCTGCAGTGATAGTGAACACGTTTGTGACCATTGCCTGTGCTTCTGTGCAGTGATAGTGAACACGTTTGTGACCATTGCCTGTGTTTCTGTGCAGTGATAGTGAACACGTTTGTGACCATTGCCTGTGTTTCTGTGCAGTGATAGTGAACACGTTTGTGACCATTGCCTGTGTTTCTGTGCAGTGATAGTGAACACGTTTGTGACCATTGCCTGTGTTTCTGTGCAGTGATAGTGAACACGTTTGTGACCATTGCCTGTGTTTCTGTGCGCTGCAGTGATAGTGAACACGTTTGTGACCATTGCCTGTGTTTCTGTGCAGTGATAGTGAACACGTTTGTGACCATTGCCTGCGTTTCTGTGCGCTGCAGTGATAGTGAACACGTTTGTGACCATTGCCTGCGTTTCTGTGCGCTGCAGTGATAGTGAACACGTTTGTGACCATTGCCTGCGTTTCTGTGCAGTGATAGTGAACACGTTTGTGACCATTGCCTGTGTTTCTGTGCGCTGCAGTGATAGTGAACACGTTTGTGACCATTGCCTGTGTTTCTGTGCGCTGCAGTGATAGTGAACACGTTTGTGACCATTGCCTGTGTTTCTGTGCAGTGATAGTGAACACGTTTGTGACCATTGCCTGTGCTTCTGTGCGCTGCAGTGATAGTGAACACGTTTGTGACCATTGCCTGCGTTTCTGTGCGCTGCAGTGATAGTGAACACGTTTGTGACCATTGCCTGTGTTTCTGTGCGCTGCAGTGATAGTGAACACGTTTGTGACCATTCCGTGCGTTTCTGTGCGCTGCAGTGATAGTGAACACGTTTGTGACCATTGCCTGTGTTTCTGTGCAGTGATAGTGAACACGTTTGTGACCATTGCCTGCGTTTCTGTGCGCTGCAGTGATAGTGAACACGTTTGTGACCATTGCCTGTGTTTCTGTGTGCTGGAGTGATGCAGAGACAGGAAAAAGGGACGCGAGGGGGTGTCACACAGCGCGTGTTGCCCAGACCTCACTCCAGCAGTCCCCTGACCAGGAAACCCGAGCAGCCCTGGATCCCCCTCGGAGGGGCTGAGCTTTCGTGACACTTGGGAGGAGACGGAACCCACCACTGTGTGCTCCCCAAAAAAGGGCTGGATGCTGCACATCTGCCCAGGTGCTGGGACTATTTGTGCTCTGCAGGACCCCGGGGATCGGGTCAGTACACCGTACATGGACCATTTGGCACCACCAAGGACATCCTGGGAGGAACAAGAGGGCTTTTGCTCCCACTATGTGAGCTGGGACAACTCCTGCTGCAAACCAGAGGCCAGAGCTCTGCAGTGGCCCGTATGCTGTTAATTAATCGCACTGTTCTCTATTAGCGAGGCACCGCTGGCCGCGAGGCTGGCTGAGCCCGTGTGCCCACTCGTGGCGAGGACTCTCGTTGGGGGCGTGAAGACAACTGGGCTTCTAAAAACATCAACCTTTATTTCATTTTGGAGCCAACCCGCCCCTCGACGCCTCCGCTCGACTCGCAGCCGCGGGAAAGGGCTCCTCAGCCCTGTCTGTAGGAATTGGCCTTGTGTTTGGGCAGGAAGGTGAAGCTGGTAGGTACAGGGCCCAGAAGCATCTCGCTGGAAGAGAGAGAAGAATAAAACAAAAAAATAAGGAGAGGTTTGTGTTCAGTGCACCGTACACAGTTGTTTGATGGCCCCGTGGCTCTATAGCGATGGTGACTACACTCAGGTGTCTCAAATCAAGACTTTAATCTCCCTAGAAATGAAGGCTGCTGCACAAAAGCACCCACAGTGCTGAGCTTCAGCCCCAAACCACAGCCCCGGAGGGACGAGCCCACCAGGTCAGGGCAACGTCCTTCTCGCCGGGGAGTCCCCAGGGGCGGTGCCGGGTTTGGTGACCTGACCGCGGCGTCACCGCTGGCCGGGACGTGCCAAAACCCAACACGAGCCTCCGAAAAGCTGCTCCCAACCTCTCGCTGTGCGTGTGCGGAGCCAGAACCCTGCTCGTGCCAAACCGCATTAAGGTCAGGTCCCAAAATGATGGAAGTCAGCGCTAGCGCGATCACATTTGGCCTCACTTAAGACTTGAACTATCTCACACTTTGGAACACGCTGTATTTTCAGTGCACAGTAATTTTCTTTAGAGTTGAGGTGGTTTAACATATTTCCTGGATGCTGGTTCAACTACAACTTTCCATAAGGTGACTTTGTGCTCTGCCTTGTCCCTTCCCACCCATTTTACTGAAATTCAACGCTTTCTTACCTTATTTTAATCCAATCATCCACGTTCTGGCTTGCCATCAGCGTCTCCAGATAGTCTCTCCCATGTAGTAAGGCGGTCGCTCGTTAATTTCCTGAGGTAAGTGTTCTAATAAGCCCACTGGGATGTACCTGCAGTGAAACGCAGCAGCGGTGGGTGCGGTGGGTGGACAACGCGGGTTCCTGTGCTGAGCGACCCCGGCCGGCAGAGTTACCTGCAGAGGAACGAGAGCCATTCCAGCAGGAGCTTCCTCGTCTTCTCCACCCCCTGCGTGTCCGAGCCCCAATGCTCGAGGCCGTAGCTGGTGAAGTCCTTGAGGAACCCAAATCTCTCACTGGAAGAGATATCCCAGTGGCGCTGCTCCTTAATTTCAGTGAAAAGCCACGGTTTGATGAGCGCCCCTCTGCAGCAAAGAAGTGCATTGTTATTCCCCTCACTGATGCTTCTGAACACGCCAACTAATCTAAGAGGCTTTCCAGCACTCATCTGCCCGCCAGTGCCGCTTGAATCTTTATCTCAATTTCCACAGGAACCTGCTGGACGTTCCCACAGATGCAAAGTGATTTTACCAACTTTCAAAGAGTAGTTTCGCCAAGAAGAAACTTCTGGTGTTTTGGGTCTGTTCAGGTATTTAATTCCCTTTTTACTCTTGCACCGATGGAGCTCAGAAGCGAGGGGGGAACACAAGCACTTGCCTTGCGATCATGATTCCCGAAACGCTCATCTGCAGGGCTCGATTAGCATCTTCGTAAGACAAAATATCACCGTTTCCTGTCCAGAAGAGAGAAGCCGGAGGTCAGAGCGATACAGAGGGCAAGTCAAGCTGAGCGAATCCAGGCATGGGAGAAAATTCACAAATGACACGGGGTCCAAGAGCCAGACTGGCCAAAGAGGCCCCGCAGCTCACGTTCTGAGCCCCCCAGGGATGTTGCTGACACTCCACCTCCCTCAGGCTGATCCTCTTGAATTCAACACGCAGCACTTCTACTCCGGCCGTGGAGCTGGCGAAGAAACCTGCAGTGAGACCCCAAAAAACGCCGGGAGGAGGCAGAGCAGACTGGGAATAACGGGCTTCAGCAAAGGAAATGACACGGGCAGGGGTCAAGGATCCCTCTGCAATGAGGTTTATTGGGCTGAAAGCTCCCTCCCAGAGCACCGCAGGGACCATCTCCCTTTGTCATGCACGCAAAGCTCAGAAGCACCCACGAAGACGCTCCCCGCACCTGAATTTTTCACTGTCATGAGCAGAAAACACTAAAAGCTCGTATGCAGCTCGGCAAAGGTGTTTAAAAGAGCCGCTGGGCTGCGGGGAGTGGTAAAGTCACCCCCGTGTTGCGCAGAGTTCCCCGGACACCGGCCAATGATCCCTGTACCGTGACCATGGAGGCTCCCCACTCGCGGATCTTGGGAGTTATTTTGTGAGCAATGTTCATCTTCTCTTGCACCCCCGTCCGTATCTCCACAGTCAGCGGGACGTCCGGCACCTGCAGAAATGGAGGGTGAGGCAGGAGTCGGCTCCATCAGCTCATCCCCCGCTGCCGGCAGATGCGCCGACTCACCGAGTTCATCCCTCGGACCATCTGTTCAAACCTGTTGGTCTGAGGCATCAGGGCGCAGCCTCCTCCCTGGGGGACAAAAAGCGTTAGAGTCAAGATTTTCTGCCTCCTCGCATAGTGAAGATGCTGCTTGGAGCTGCTCCACAGCAGCTCTCTGCTCAGGGGATGCAGCTGAGACTTGGAGCATCCCAAGACTTTTGGAGCATCTCAAGACTTTTGGAGCATCTCAAGACTTGGAGCATCTCAAGACTTGGAGCATCTCAAGACTTGGAGCACCTCAAGACTTTTGGAGCACCTCAAGTCTTTTGGAGCACCTCAAGACTTTTGGAGCATCTCAAGACTTTTGGAGCATCCCAAGACTTGGAGCATCTCAAGACTTTTGGAGCATCCCAAGACTTTTGGAGCATCTCAAGACTTGGAGCATCTCAAGACTTGGAGC